>NW_024751601.1:0-129401 GCF_018991925.1 Homarus americanus
TCCTACACTCCACACAGTACCAGCCTCCCACTCACACAGTACCCTCAACTCCTCCTACACCTCCACACAGTACCAGCCTTACACCTCACACAGTACCAGCCTCCTACACCACACAGTACCAGCCTCCTACACTCACACACAGTACCAGCCACCTACACTCACACAGTACCAGCCTCCTACACTCCACGCAGTACCAGCCTCCTACACTCCACACAGTACCAGCCTCCTACACTCACACAGTACCAGCCTCCTACACACACACACACAGTACCAGCCTCCCACACTCCCACACAGTACCAGCCTCCCTACACCTACACAGTACCAGCCTCCTACACCACACAGTACCAGCCTCCTACACTCACACAGTACCAGCCTCCTACACCACACACATGGCCACAGTACCAGCCTCCCCACTCACACAGTACCAGCCTCCCTACACTCACACACAGCACCAGCCTCCCTCCCTACACTCACACAGCACCAGCCTCCTACACCTGCCACAGGCACCACAGCCTCCGCACCTCCACACAGTACCCAGCCTCCCTACACTCACACAGTACCCAGCCTCCTACACTCACACAGTACCAGCCTCCTACACTCCACAGTACCAGCCTCCCCACACTCCACACAGTACCAGCCTCCTACACTCACACAGTACCAGCCTCCCTACACTCACACAGTACCAGCCTCCCTCCCACACTCACGCAGTACCAGCCTCACACTCACGCAGTACCAGCCTCCTACACTCACGCAGTACCAGCCCCCTACACTCACGCAGTACCAGCCTCCTACACTCACATACAGTACCAGCCTCCCTACACTCACACAGTACCCAGCCTCCTACACTCACACAGTACCAGCCTCCTACACTCACATTGCACCAGCCTCCCTACACTCACACAGTACCAGCCTCCCTCCTACACCTCACACAGTACCAGCCTCCCTACACTCACGTACCAGCCTCCTACACTCACGCAGTACCAGCCTCCCTACACTCACGCAGTGCACCAGCCTCCTACACTCACGCAGTACCAGCCTCCTACACCTCACGCAGCACGCAGCCTCCCTACACTCACGAAAATCTCAGCCCTACACACTCACGCAGTACCAGCCTCCTACACTCACGCAGCAACACCAGCCTCCTACACTCACACAGTACCAGCCTCCTACACTCACACAGTACAGCCTCCTACACTCACACAGTACCCAGCCTCCTACACTCACACAGTACCAGCCTCCTACACTCACACAGTACCAGCCTCCACACTCACACAGTACCAGCCCTCCCTACACTCCTGGGCCACACAGTACCAGCCTCCTACACCTCATGGCCAGTACCAGCCTCCTACACCTCCACAGTACCAGCCACCTACACTCACACAGTGCACCAGCCTCCTACACTCACACACACAGTACCTCAGCCTCCTACACTCACACAGTACCAGCCTCCCTACACTCTCACACAGTACCAGCCTCCTCACACTCACACACAGCACCAGCCTCACACCTCCGCCACAGTACCAGCCTCCCTACACTCACACAGTGCACCAGCCTCCTACACCTCACACACAGTACCAGCCTCCTACACTCACGCAATACCAGCTCTCCTACACTCACGCAGTACCAGCCTCCCTACACTCACGCAGTACCAGCCTCCTACACTCACGCAGTACCAGCCTCCCACACCTGGCCACACACAGTACCAGCCTCTCCCACACTCACACAGTACCAGCCTCCTACACTCACACAGTACCAGCCTCCTACACTCACACAGTACCAGCCTCCTACACTCACACAGTACCAGCCTCCTACACTCACACACACCAGCCTCCTACACTCACACAGTACCAGCCTCCCTACACTCACACAGCACCAGCCTCCTACACTCACACACACAGTACCAGCCTCCTACACTCACACAGTACCAGCCTCCCTACACCTCATTGTGCACCAGCCTCCCACACTCACAGTACCAGCCTCCTACACTCACACAATACCAGCCTCCTACACTCACACAATACCAGCCTCCTACACTCACACACACAATACCAGCCTCCTACACTCACACAGTACCAGCCTCCTACACTCACACAGTACCAGCCTCCCTACACTCACACAGTACCCCAGCCTCCCTACACTCACACAGTACCAGCCTCCTCCCTACACTCACACACAGTACCAGCCTCCCACACCTCACACAGTACCAGCCTCCTACACTCACACAGTACCAGCCACCTACACTCACACAGTACCAGCCTCCTACACTCACACACAGTACCAGCCTCCTACACTCACACACAGTACCAGCCTACTACACTCACACAGTACCAGCCTCCTACACTCACACAGTACCAGCCTCCTCCCACACCTCCACACAGTACTGCCTCCTACACTCACACAGTACCAGCCTCCTACACTCACACAGTACCAGCCTCCTACACTCACACAGTACCAGCCTCCCACACCCACAATAGCACCAGCCTCCTACACCACACACAGCACCAGCCACCTACACTCACACACAGTACCAGCCCCTACACCCACACAGTACCAGCCTCCTACACTCACATTGTACCAGCCTACACTCACACAGTACCAGCCTCCTACACTCACACAGTACCAGCCTCCCACACTCACACAGTACCAGCCTCCCTCGGCACTCACACAGTACTGTGCCTCCTACACACTCACACAGTACCAGCCTCCTACACTCCACACAGTACTAGCCTCCTGCCACCACACAGTACCAGCCTCCTACACTCACACAGTGCCCAGCCTCCTACACTCACACAGTACCAGCCTCCTACACTCACAGTACTCCAGCTCTCCCCTACACTCACACAGTACCAGCCTCCTACACCCACACCACAGTGGCCCAGCCTCCTACACTCACACAGTACCAGCCCTACACTCACACACAGCCAGCACCAGCCTCCTACACCCACACAGTACCAGCCTCCCTACACCTCACACCAGCCTCCTACACTCCACACAGTACCAGCCTCCTACACCTCACACAGTGCACCAGCCTCCTACACTCACACAGTACCAGCCTCCTACACTCACACAGTACCAGCCTCCCTACACTCACACAGTACCTGGTGCCTCCTACACTCCACACAGTACCAGCCTCCTACACTCACACAGTACCAGCCTCCTACACTCACACAGTACCAGCCTCACACTCACACAGTACCAGCCTCCCTACACTCACACAGTACCAGCCTCCCTACACCCACACACAGTACCAGCCTCCTACACCTCACAAAGTACCAGCCTCCTACACCTCACACACAGTACCAGCCTCCTAAGCACTCCTCACACACACAGTACCAGCCTCCTACACTCACAGTACCAGCCTCCCACACTCCACACAGTACCAGCCTCCTACACTACACAGTACCAGCCTCCACACTCCAGCACAGTGCACCAGCCTCCTACACCCACACATTGTGTACCAGCTCCTCCTGCATAACTCACACAGTACTCAGCCTCCCTACACTCACACAGTACCAGCCTCCTACACTCACACAGTACCAGCCTCCTACACTCACACAGTACCAGCCTCCTCTACACTCACACACAGTACCAGCCTCCCACACTCACACAGTACTCCAGCCTACACTCCACACACAGTACCAGCCTCTCCTACACTCACACAGTACCAGCCTCCCTACACCCCGCCACAGTACCAGCCTCCCTACACTCACACAGTACCACAGCCTCCCTACAACCACACACAGTACCTAGCCTCCTACACTCACACACACAGTACCAGCCTCCTACACTCATTGTGTACCAGCCTCCTACACTCACACACAGTACCAGCCTCCCTACACTCACACACAGCCTCCTACACTCACACAGTACCAGCCTCCCTACACTCATACAGTACTCAGCCTCCCACACCCACACACACATTGTGCACCAGCCACCTACACCACACAGTACCAGCCTCCCACACACTGGCCACACTGTGCACCAGCCTCCCTACACCTCACACAGTACCAGCCTCCTACACCTCACACAGTACCAGCCCACACCCCACAGTACCAGCTCTCCCTACACTCACATTGTACCAGCCTCCTACACCCACACAGTACCAGCCTCCACACTCATTGTACCAGCCTCCTACACTCACATTGTGTACCAGCCTCCTACACTCACACAGTACCAGCCTCCTACACTCACATTGTGTACCAGCCTCCTAAGCACTCACACAGTACCAGCCTCCTACACTCCACTACAGTACCCAGCCTCCTACACCTCACACAGTACCAGCCTCCTACACACACACACACACAGTACCTCACCACACTCACACAGCACCAAGCCTCCTACACTCACACAGTACCAGCCACCTACACTCACACAGTACCAGCCACCTACACTCACACAGTACCAGCCTCCCTACACTCACACAGTACCAGCCTCCTACACTCACACAGTACCAGCCTCCTACACTCACACACAGTACCAGCCTCCTACACCTCACACAGTACCAGCCTCCACTCCACTGTGCACCAGCCTCCTACACTCACACAGTACCAGCCTCCTACACTCACACACACACAGTACCAGCCTCCTACACTCACACACAGTACCAGCCTCCCACACTCACACAGTACCAGCTCCCTCCCTACACTCACACAGTACCAGCCACCCACACTCACACACAGTACCAGCCTCCCTACACTCACGCAGTACCAGCTCTCCTACACCTCACGCAGTACCAGCCTCCTACACTCACTCATACCAGCCTCCCACACTCACGCAGTACCAGCCTCCTCCTACACTACTTGTACCAGCCTCCCTACACTCACGCAGTACCAGCCTCCCTACACTCACGCAGTACCAGCCTCCTACACTCACGCAGTACCCAGCCTCCCTACAATCACGCAGTACTCAGCCTCCTACACTCACACAGTACCAGCCTCCTAAGCACTCACACAGTACCAGCCTCCTACACTCACACAGTACCCAGCCTCCTACACTCACACAGTCACCAGCCTCCCACACTCACAGTACCAGCCTCCCTACACTCACACAGTACCAGCCTCCCACACTCACACAGTACCAGCCTCCTACACTCACACAGTACCAGCCACCTACACCTCACATTGTACCAGCCTCCCACACTCACACACCAGCCTCCCTACACACACACAAGTACCTCAGCCTCCCACACTCACACACAGTACCAGCCTCCTACACCCACACAGTACCAGCCACCTACACCTCACACAGTACCAGCCTCCCTACACTCACACAGAACCAGCCTCCTACACTCACACACAGTACCAGCCTCCCTACACTCACACAGTACCAGCCTTCCTACACTCACACAGTACCAGCCTCCTACACCTCACACAGTACCAGCCTCCTACACTCCTGCCATTGTACCAGCCTCCTACACTCACACAGTACCAGCCTCCCACACTCACACAGTACCAGCCTCCTACACTCACACAGTACCAGCCTCCTACACTCACACAGTACTGTGCCTCCTACACTCACACACACAGTACTCAGCCTCCTACACTCACAGTACCAGCCTCCTACACCTCACAGTACCAGCCTCCTACACCTCACACAGTGCCTCAGCCTCCTCCTACACTCACACAGTACCCAGCCTCCTACAAGGCTCCACACAGTACCTCAGCCTCCTACACTCACACAGTACCAGCCTCCTACACTCACACACAGTACCAGCCTCCTCACACTCACATTGTACCAGCCTCCTACACTCACACAGTACCAGCCTCACACTCACACAGTACCAGCCTCCTACACTCACACAGTACCAGCCTCCCACACTCCACATTGCAGTACCAGCCACCTACACTCACCACAGTACCAGCCTCCTACACTCACACAGTACCAGCCTCCTACACTCACACAGTACCAGCCTCCACTCACACAGTACCAGCCTCCTACACTCACACAGTACCAGCCCCTACACCTCACACAGTACCAGCCTCCTACACTCACACAGTACCAGCCTCCTACACTCACACAGTACCAGCCTCCTACACTCACACAGTACCAGCCTCCTACACTCACACACACAGTACCAGCCTCCTACACTCACACGCACCAGCCTCCCACACCCACACAGTACCAGCCTCCTACACTCACACAGTACCAGCCTCCTACACAGCACCAGCCTCCCACCACACAGTACCAGCCTCCTACACTCACACATACCAGCCTCCTACACTCACACAGTACCAGCCTCCCTACACTCACACAGTACCAGCCTCCTACACTCACACAGTGCCAGCCTCCCTACACTCACACACAGTACCAGCCTCCTACACTCACACAGTACCAGCCTCCCTACACCACACAATACCAGCCTCCTACACTCGCACAGTACCAGCCTCCTCCCTACACTGCACAGTACCAGCCTCCCTACACTGCACAGTACCAGCCTCCTACACTCACACACAGTACCAGCCTCCTACACTCACACAGTACCAGCCTCCACACTCACACAGTACCAGCCTCCTACACTCACACAGTACCAGCCTCCTACACTCACACACAGTGTACCTCAGCCTCCCTACACTCACACAGTACCAGCCTCCCTACACCTCACACAGTACCAGCCCTCCTACACTCACACAGTACCAGCGCCTCCTACACTCACACAGTACCAGCTCCCTCCCTACACTCACACAGTACCAGCCTCCTGTCTCACATACAGTACCAGCCACCTACACTCACACAGTACCAGCCTCCTACACTCACACACACAGTACCAGCCTCCTACACTCACACACAGTACCAGCCTCCTACACCACACAGTACCCAGCCTCCTACACTCCACACAGTACCAGCCTCCTACACCTCACACACAGTACCAGCCTCCCTACACTCACACAGTACCAGCCTCCTACACACTCACACAGTACCAGCCTCCTACACTCACACACAGTACCAGCCTCCACACTCACACAGTACCAGCCTCCTACACTCACACACAGTACCAGCCTCCCTACACTCACACAGTACCAGCCTCCTACACTCACACAGTACCAGCCTCCCTACACTCACACACAGTACCAGCCTCCTACACTCACACACAGTACCCCAGCCTCCCTTACACTCACACAGTACCTCAGCCTCCCTACACTCACACAGTACCAGCCTCCTACACTCACACAGTACCAGCCTCCACACTCCACACAGTACCAGCCTTACACTCCACACAGTACCAGCCTCCCTACACCTGCCATTGTGCACCAGCCTCCTACACTCACACAGTACCTGTGCCTCCCTACACTCACACAGTACCAGCCTCCCACACTCCACACAGTACCGTAGCCTCCTACACTCACACAGTACCCTCAGCCTCCCCACCACACAGTACCAGCCTCCTACACTCACACAGTACCAGCCTCCACA
This sequence comes from Homarus americanus, assembly GCF_018991925.1. Taxonomy (NCBI): domain Eukaryota; kingdom Metazoa; phylum Arthropoda; class Malacostraca; order Decapoda; family Nephropidae; genus Homarus; species Homarus americanus. The sequence goes on from NW_024751601.1 coordinate 7,411, forward strand.
CTCACACAGTACCAGCCTCCTCTACACTCACACACAGTACCAGCCTCCTACACCTCACACACAGTACTCAGCCTCCTACACCTCACACAGTGCCAGCCTCCCACACCCACAGTACCAGCCTCCGCCACTCACACAGTACCAGCCTCCTACACTCACACAGTACCAGCCTCCCACACCTCCTCACACAGTACCAGCCTCCTACACTCCACACAGTACCAGCCTCCTACACCTCACATTGTACCAGCCTCCTACACTCACACACACAGTACCTCAGCCTCCCTACACTCACACAGTACCAGCCTCCTGCTCCACACAGTACCAGCCTCCTACACTCACACAGTACCAGCCTCCACACTCACACAGTACCAGCCTCCTACACTCACACAGTGTACCAGCCTCCTACACTCACACAGTACCAGCCTCCTACACTCACACAGTACCAGCCTCCTCCCTACACTCACACACAGTACCAGCCTCCCTACACCTCACACACAGCACTGCCTCCTACACTCACACAGCACCAGCCTCCTACACTCACACAGTACTCAGCCTCCTACACTCACACAGTACCAGCTCTCCCTACACTCACACAGTACCAGCCTCCTACACTCACACAGTACCAGCCTCCCTACACTCACACAGTACCAGCCTCCCTACACTCACACAGTACCAGCCTCTCCTACACTCACAGTACCAGCCTCCCTACACTCACACAGTACCAGCCTCCTACACACACACAGTACCAGCCTCCTACACTCACAGTACCAGCTCTCCCACACTCACACAGTACCCGCCTCCACACCTCACATTGTGTACCAGCCTCCTACACTCACACACAGTACCAGCCTCCTACACTCACACAGTGGCACCAGCCTCCTACACTCACACAGTACCAACCTCCTACACTCACACACACAGTACCAGCCTCACACTCACACAGTACCAGCCTCCTACACCTCACACAGTACCAGCCTCCTACACTCACACAGTACCAGCCTCCTACACTCACACAGTACCAGCCTCCTACACTCACACAGTACCAGCCTCCCTACACTCACACACACAGTACCAGCCTCCTACACTCACACAGTACCAGCCTCCTACACTCACACAGTACCAGCCTCCTACACACCTCACACAGTACCAGCCTCCTACACTCACACAGTACTCAGCCTCCTACACTCGCACAGTACCAGCCTCCTACACTCACACAGTACCTCAGTCCCTCACACTCACACAGTACCAGCCTCCCCACACTCACACAGTACCAGCCTCCCACACTCACACAGTACCAGCCTCCTACACTCACACAGTACCCAGCCTCCTACACTCACACAGTACCAGCCTCCCTACACTCACACAAAAACAGCCTCCTACACTCACAGTACTGCTCTCCCACACTCACACAGTACACCAGCTTTCCCTCCTACACTCACACACAGTACCAGCTCTCCCTACACTCACACAGCAATTAGCCTCCCTACACTCACACAGTACCTGTGCCTCCCTACACTCACACAGTACCATTATCAACAGTTTGTGAGGATTGTAGTCACTTATCAACGGTTGTGAGGATTGTAGTACACTTATCAACGGTTGTGAGGATTGTAGTACCTCAACAGTTGTGAGGATTACCTTATCAACGGTTGTGAGGATTGTAGTCACACTTATCAACGGTTGTGAGGATTGTAGTACCTTATCCAACGGTTGTGAGGATTGTAGTTCACTTATCAACGGTTGTGAGGATTGTAGTACATATCAACGGTTTAGGATTGTAGTACACTTATCAACGGTGTGTGAGAGTTGTATACACTTATCAACGGTTGTGAGGATTGTAGTACATATCAACGGTTGTGAGTTGTAGTACACTTATCAACGGTTGTGAGGATTGTAGTACACTTATCAACGGTTGTGAGGATTGTAGTACACTTATCAACGGTTGTGAGGATTGTAGTACACTTATCAACGGTTGTGAGGATTGTAGTACACTTATCAACGGTTGTGAGGATTGTAGTACACTTATCAACGGTTGTGAGGATTGTAGTACACTTATCAACGGTTGTGAGGCTTTAAAATGCTTTATAGTGAGGCTTCAAATGTCGGCTTCATCATAATAATCCAAGTAAAGAGACGACTGGTCATGAGCTGTTGTCTCGGGTGATGATCGTGTGTGTGTGTGTGTGTGTGTGTGCACGTGTTATTATCTACAGAGGTTCACGTATATCGAGCAGTGGTCCTCCCCACCCTGCTGTATGGCAGCGAGACATGGGTCACATACAGGAGGCACCTCAAGGCACTTGAAAACGTTCACCAACGTAGTCAACGTTGCATCCTCCGAGTTCGCTGGGAAGACAAGAAAACAAATGCCAATATTCTTGTTGACACCAACTGTAGAGCATCAGGCTATGAACAACCGCTGGACCGCCCTCACGGACAACAGTGAACTGCCAAAGCAGCTACTTTACAGTCACCTAACGAATAGTAAAGGTAACGCCGGCGGGCAACTGAAGAGGTATAAGGATAGTCTTAAGACAAACCTGAAAAAGTGCTAAATTGACCCCCCTTACCTGGGAGTCGATTACGCCACACCATAACGCTTGGAGGAGCACCACACGAGAAGATGTCAATACTTTCGAGTTAACCAGACTGCATACCGAGGAAGACAAGCGCCAACACCAGAAAAAGCGCGCGGCCCCTCCTGCACTAGATGTAGCCCTCCACGTGTGTAACATCTGTGAACGACGCTGCGGGTCCCGTATCGGCCTCTTAAGTCACCTCAGAACTCACCAATGAAGATGACATCCTTAATCTCTCATATCATTGTATCATAGCTGGATGATCGTCATACTCGCTTCCGAGTGTGTGTGAGTGTGTGTGAGTGTGTTGAGAAGCGCAGTAAGCCGGTGTCTTATAGCTGAGGTCCGGTTGCGTCAGTTGTTACAGGTCATGACTCACTGATGAATCACTGTTACTGGTCATGACTCACTGTTACTGGTCATGACTCACTGTTACAGGTCATGACTCACTGATAAATGCTGCACTGTTCTTTCACTGATGAATCACTGTTACTGGTCATGACTCACTGATGATTCAATTTACAGGTCATGACTCACTGACGAATCACTGTTACTGGTCATGACTCACTGTTACTGGTCACACTCACTGTTACAGGTCATGACTCACTGATGAATCACTGTTACTGGTCATGACTCACTGAACTGGTGACTACTGATAGGTCATGACTCATGCAGGTCATGACTCACTGATGAATCACCGTTACTGGTCATGACTCACTGATGACTCACTTCTTTTAGTCATGACTCACTGATGACTAACTGTTACTGGTCATGACTCATGACTCACTGACAGTTGCTCCTGTTAAAGGTCATGACTCACTGTTACAGATGGCTCACTTTACAGGTCATGACTCAATGTTACAGGTCATGACTCACTGTTACTGGTCATGACTCACTGTTACAGGTCATGACTCTCTGCAAGGTCATGACTCACTGTTACTGGTCATGACTCACTGTTACTTGTCATGACTCACTGTTACAGATCATGACTCACTGTTACAGGTCTGACTCCCATGAATCACTCTTACAGGTCATGACTCACTGTTACTGGTCATGACCACTGTTACTCACTGTTACAGGTCGTGACTCACTGTTACTGGTCATGAATCACTGGTCCGACTCACTGATGAATCCTCACAGGTATGACTCACTGTTACTGGTCATGACTCACTGTTACAGGTTATGACTCACTGTTGGTCATGACTCACTGTTACTGGTCATGAATCACTGTTTCTGGTCACGACTCACTGTTACTGGTCATGACTCAGTTACAGGTCATGACTCACAGTTACAGGTCATGACTCACTGATGAAATGCTGTTACTGGTCATGACTCACTGTTACAGGTCATGACTACGTGTTACTGATCATGACTCACTGATGAATCACTGTTACTAGTCATAACTAACTGTTACTGGTCATGACTCACTGTTACAGGTCATGACTCACTGTTACAGGTCATGACTCACTAATGAATCACTGTTACAGGTCATGACTCACTGTTACTGGTCATGGCTCACTGATGACGCACTGTTACAGGTCATGACTCACTGTTACAGGTCGTGACTCATTGTTACAGGTCATGACTCACTGATGAATCACTGTTACTGGTCATGACTCACTGTTACAGGTCATGACTACCTGTTACTGGTTATGACTCACTGATGAATCACTGTTACTGGTCATGACGCACTGTTACAGGTCATTACTACCTGTTACTGGTCATGACTCATTGATGAATCACTGTTACTGGTCATGACTCACTGTTACAGGTTATGACTCACTGTTACACGTCATGACTCACTGTTCGAGACCGCACTACAGTCAGCTCGAAGACAGTCATCACTGATGATCACCGGACTCACCGTTACAGGTCATGACTCACTGTTACAGGTCATGACTCACTGATGACTCACTGTTACAGGTCCCCATTACAGGTCAGACCAAAACCACCAGGTCATGACTCACTGTTACAGGTCATGACTCACTGATGACTCACTGTTACAGGTCATGACTCACTGATGACTCACTGTTACAGGTCATGACTCACTGTCACAGGTCATGACTCACTGTTACATGTCATGACTCACTGATGACTCACTATTACAGGTCATTACTCACTGTTAAGTCATGACTCACTGTTACAGGTCATGACTCACTGTTGCAGGTCATGACTCACTGTTACAGGTCATGACTCACTGTTACAGGTCATGACTCACTGATGACTCACTTTTACAGGTTATGACTCAATGATGACTCGCTGTTACAGGATATGAGTGACTAACCATCGTCTATAAAAATGAATAAATCGTAAGACTCTTCACCTGACTCAGTGACTAAACTTTCCTACATCTTTTCTTTCTTATTTTATACCCGAGTTGTGTGAGGCGAGAAGTAACTCGTGGTGAAGCAAGGAGACAAGTGGAGAAAGTGCTAAGTGGAGAAAGTGTTAAGACAAGTGGAGAAAGTGTCAAGACAAGTGGATAAATTGTGAAGATAAGTGGAAAAAGTGTCAAGATAAGTGTAGAAAGTGTCAAGATAAGTGTAAAGACAAGTGGAGAAAGTGCTAAGTGGAGAAAGTGTCAAGATAAGTGTAAAGACAAGTGGAGAAAGTGCTAAGTGGAGAAAGTGTTAAGACAAGTGGAGAAAGTGTCAAGACAAGTGGATAAATTGTGAAGATAAGTGGAAAAAAGTGTCAAGTGTAGAAAGTGTCATGATAAGTGTATAAAGTGTCAAGATAAGTGTATAAAGTGTCAAGACAAGTGGAGAAAGTGTCAAGACAACAGGTAGATATATCCACACAACTTATTCCCTTCCTCAATAACACACACGAAGGTTTATGACTGGGAGAGCTCGGTGCGGTGTGGACTGACCAAGTGTTGTAGCGGCATATTTTACCTATAACAAACTCTTCAATAAGTTACTGTGTCCCCTATATTAGTCAGTACTACCCTGCTTAACGACCCACCGCTCTCAGCAGGGCCAAGGAGCACACTCACTACATTTGCTGATGCAGTACTAGGAGGAGTGGTGACTGAGGGACGAGGTGTTGGTGACGGCTGGTGATCTACAGAACTCTAGCAGCCATCAGAGACTCAATAAGAGGTCAGTTATATCCCAACGAGTAGGTTCTTATCTTTCACCTGTCACCAGACTCACTCAACTGTCACCCTGCACTTCAAGTGTCTTCAAGTGAACCATTCTACCACTAACCCCCACCACCACCCCCACTAACCCCCACCACCTCCACCACTAACTGCTCTCATAAGAACATAAGAACATAAGGAGTCTGCCATAGGCCGGTTGGCCTGTGCATGGCAGCTCCTGTCGATTACTACCACTCTTTATCATCCATGAATCTATCTAGCCTCCCCTTTCCAGCAGTCCCTTACTACAAAGTTGCTAAGCTTGTTCCACTCGTCCACCACCCTATTTGTGAACCACTTCCTTCCTATCTTCCTCCTAGACCTAAACTTATCCAACTTAAATCCGTTGTTACGAGACCTGTTCTGCTAGGATATTATAAGAACTTTATCTATATCGCCTTTATTGATTCCTTTCACCCACTTAAATATTTCTATCATATCTTCCCGCATTCTTCGTCTTTGTAGGGAATGCAAGTTTAATTTCTTTAACCTATCTTGATATGGAAGGTTTCTAAGTCCCGGAATCATTTTCGTCATTCTTCGCTGCACCGAGTCTAATGAATTGAGATCCATTCTATAATAAGGGCACCAGAACTGAACCGCATAATCGAGGTGCGGCCTGACTAGCTCAAGATATAGTTGTAATAAGACCTCTGCACTCTTGTTACTTACACTTCTAGATATAAAACCCAATACTCTGTTTGCCTATTTCGAACATTAACGCACGGTTTTTTAGGCCGTAGGTCCGGCCTTCTAAGTACCCTAAGTCTCTTTCACAAGTAGACTTCTCTGGTTGATGTTGTTAAGGCTGTATACATTGACAGTATTTGTTCTTCCAATATTAAGTACGCTGCACTTACTGGTGTCGAATTTCATTTGCCATTCTTCTGACCACTCTGCAGTTTATTTAAGCCTGTAGTGCATTTGCATCCTGCCCTGAATTAATCGCCCTATTTTGGTGTCATCCACAAACTTGCTTATGTCACTGCTGATCCCAGTATCTAGATCGTTTTTGTAGATTATGAACAAGTGGGGCCCAGTACTGACCCTAGGGAACCCCACTAGTTACACAGCCCCACTCAGATTTAACACCACGCTGACCCTCTGTGTTCTATCGGCGAGCCAATCTAAAACTTTCCCTCGATACCGCAGCCTTAATTTTTTCTCAAAGCCTCTGATGCGGTACTCTGTCAAATGCTGTAAAGTCTAAGTAAATAACATCGCAATTTTTCGTCATTATTTACTACTCCGAGACTTTCTAAAAAAACATCCGCCCTTCACCTCTACTAACCACTTTTGCCTCCCCACCACCTCCACTTAGTGGTGCTGGTGGTCTTAGTGGTGGTGGTGGTCTTAATGGTGATCTTAGTGGTGGTGGTGGTCTTAGAGGTGGTGGTCTTAGAGGTGGTAGTGGTGGTGGTCTTAGTGGGAATGGTGACCCAGAGACGCAGACGAGCATTTCACACACACACACACACACACACAGTGTGGTGACCTCACTGAATGAGGACGTGACCCATGGCGCTCCGCAGCAGCCAAGGTCATCTCGTCGACCTGTAGCTAATTTAAGGCAGTTCAGTACTTTACGGGAAGACAGTGCGTATTCTCAAGGTGTCAGTGACTGAGTGCCAGACTTATGAATGTGTGTGTTCCAGTGTCACGATACCGTCGCACCGACCTGTTCCAGCTGATGTCTGGTGCTGGCTATCCTCCACCCGCCCATCACTCTACTAAGAGCGCTGAGAATCTTTCCAGAACCGCGGCTGCCGGGCAAGTCGCCACATTCCCAGACGAATCCTATCATCACACCGAGCAAGCATAGAAAGTCAAGCCAGTGCCAGAAAGACGGTGTACTCTCGCTATGAAGTGCCGCGACTTTATGGTACAGCCCTACCTTCCGTAATTGCTGTCCCAATGTCATCTTTGCTCTATGGGTGGAGGAGGTCCAGTGTCTGATGAAGTCAGTTAGTGCAGGTATTGTAACCCCGATAACAGAGGCGTGGCAAATTGTTCCTAGATTTGTGCCGCCGAAAACTGAGTTATTTCACCACCTTAGAAAAGACCAGGAAGTGGAAGTGTGGTGCTGTGCTGTCGCAATGACCTCTCAAGCATTGTGTTCAGGTCACTCCACCCCGCCAGCCCTCCCTCATTGTTTGTTTGTTATCTGCCACCCCCCGAGCACCAACCGCCAATGTACTGGTTCTCATATAAGATTTCCATGTATAAACTAGTGATATGCTAGAGGTGACTTTAATGAAGTTAGACATCAGTGACATCACCCCAGCACCTCCACCTTACACAGATAGTTGACTTTCCTACACAGAATGTCACCCTGGACCTCATCATGACTGATCTCGGCAACCACTACACTCCCCCCAGCCGCTTTTGCCTTTCCCCATAGGGCTGGCCCCACCTTCTGTGGTCACCTACACCCACCACCGCCAGTTTTCACCAGGACTTACCGACCTGCCCCTGACTCTGCCGTGCGGCGTTTCGGACAACAGGTGACCCGGTATCCTGGACTGAAGTGATCACGTTAGACGATGTGCAGAACAAGTGGGATAATTACCTGGACACTATCACCCAAAACCTACCACCACTTCTTTCCAGCCAAGACACTGAGGGATCACCAGATGATGTCCGTGGATTACACCCCGTATCAAGGCTAGTGGGCAGCACAACGGGCATACTACACCAACAACCGCGGCGCAGCAGTCTACGTAACGGGTCATCAGAAATCAAGTTAAGAAGTCTTATTATCCCAGGAAAACTGCACGGCCTCAAGAGGTCGGCGTCGGTCAATGGTACCCCAAGGTAAAAAGATCTCTGTGGCCTTAACCGTCAGTCTCCCACACTTCCTTTCATCTCACATTTACCTAGTGAGGAGGCAGCTGAGATAATTGCTCATAACACTTTGCTTACCATATGTCGCATACCTTACCCAGTCTTGACCTCACTCTCCTCCCAGCTTACTTACCTTCCCCTCCCCCTCCCAGTGTTCAACCATTTGGAAATCGCCAACAAACTCCTGAAATTTAAATCAAAATGCTCCTAACCCCATTTCCATTATTAATGCATCCTCAGACAAAGCAGCCTGTAAATTGGAAAACCGCATTTGTCACCCCCTACTCAGGTCCCCCACCCACAGTCCCTTAGTGACCTCAGGCTAGTTGCCGTACCCCCATACCCAGGTCCTCTGTGAAGAATTTGTTTTTTGAATGGGCATTTGCTAGTATTTATCAGTCAATTAATCCCACAACATTTGGCAGTTTGTGGGCCTCCTCTACATCACTGCTTAGTTAGCTTCCTGGTTTTCTGCACAAAAACCTGGAAGCGTAAGACATCACTGGCCATTGCACTGGCTTCAGGAAAACGACGCTTCGATCACTCACTGTAACCAACCAGGCCCATTGCACTAGGGCTTACCCACCAACCTGGTCTCATGGCTCACTGACTTCCTGAGTGAGCGTCATCAGGCAGTGAGGTACCAGGTTCTCTCTTCACATTCCAACTTTCTCACCTGCGAAAATTTGTTTCCCCAGGGACAAGTTGGGACCACTGAGCTTCTCATCCTGACCAGCGACGCTCTATCTGACACTCCTCCCTGTAGGTGGAAGTAAGTGGATGACTTTACGCAATAGGGGACGTGGATAACCTCACAGGACTACTCATCGCTACATGGCACCCTGGACGAGGCTTCCACAGGCATGGACTATGGAGAACAAAGGGTCACCATCGAAAATACACCAAAACCGTAGTCATGCATCAATACCGCCACCACTCCAGAGTGCAGCTCCAGCAGTCACAGTGGGTGCCCATCTCTCCAGTTAGTGCGGTCTGCCAAGCTCCTGGGTGTAACCGGAATTACAAACTGGACTGGAAGGCCCATGTAAACAACACAATCAAGGGCGGCCTCATTGCCACTCTACATGCTACGGCGACTCCGGGTCACTTGGGCACCCACGCCAGAGCTGAGACCATCTGCAACTTCCTTCTTCTCCCAATCTAACGTATGCGTCACCAGCCACTGGTCGTCTTCTCTCGCTCACCCAACAACGTCAGCTAGAGAAAGGTACAGAAAAGGGCCTGCAGAATCCATACTCGGCACAGGCTACTCGGCTACAACAACGTTCTCTCCACCCGCAAATGCCATCCCTCAGTGACCCCACTCCACCACCAAGCACCTTCGCAAAGGTTTGGCAGTGGACTACTGCACCATCCTCGTCATCGCCATCTCACGCCACCAGCATCCCCGCCCACCTCCCGCAGTCGCCACCAACAAAATTCCCGGCCCCGCAGAGCCCGCGCAAATAGATATAGAACAGCACATCCCATCTATTGTTAAAATAATAAACAACTCTGATTTATGTACTGTGTACAGCCCTGTGATATTATTCAATGTGTATATTATTATGTCTAAATCACATGTAAGTTTGTATTTTCAATACCAGCTGCAACTCCTATTAATAAACCGTTTATTATTATTATTATTATTATTATTATTATTATCACACACACACACACACACACACATCCAGGTGTCAAGGCCATAATCCTGGGGTGTGGGAGGTGGACGGAATCCTAACCTACCAGATTCTTTTATTATTACTGCCACCTGTCTCCCGTCTGCCACCTGTCCGCCACATGTTCCTCTGCCTGTCACCTGTCTCCTGTCTGTACACCTGTCTCCTGTCTGTCACACCTGCTCTCCCGTCCGTCACCTGTCTCCCGTCCGTCACCTGTCTCCTGTCTGTACACCTGTCTTCCCGTCTGTCACCTGTCTCCCGTCCGTCACCTGTCTCCCGTCTGTCACCTGCTCCCCCTGTCTGTACACCTGTCTCCCCGTCTGTACACCTGTCTCTCCCGTCTGTACACCTGTCTCCTCCTGCCCGTCACCTGTCTCCCGTCTGTACCTGTCTCCCTGTCTGTACACCTGTCTCCCGTCTGTACACCTGTCTCCCTGTCTGTACACCTGTCTCCTGTCCGTCCACCTGTCTCCCGTCTGTACACCTGTCTCCCGTCTGTACACCTGTCTCCCCTGCTCCACACCTGTCTCCCCTGTCTGTACACCTGTCTTCCTCGTCCGTCACCTGTCTCCCGTCCGTCACCTGTCTCCCGTCTGTACACCTGTCTCCCCTGCTCCACACCTGTCTCCTGTCTGTACACCTGTCTCCTGTCCTGTACACCTGTCTCTCCCGGTCTGTCACACCTGTCTCCTGTCCGTCACCTGTCTCCCGTCCGTCACCTGTCTCCCGTCTGTCACCTGTCTCCCGTCCGTCACCTGTCTCCCCTGCTCCAGCACCTGTCTCCCGTCCAGCCACCTGTCTCCTGTCCACACCTGTCTCCCGTCTGTACACCTGTCTCCCGTCTGTACACCTGTCTCCCGTCCGTCACCTGTCTCCGTCCGTCACCTGCTCCCTGTCCGTCACCTGTCTCCCCGTCCGTCACCTGTCTCCCGTCCGTCACCTGTCTCTCCTCCTGTCTCCGTCTGTCATCTGTCAGACGTCTGCCGTGCCACCCGTCCGTCACCGGTTACCTGTCTCGTCTGTCACCTGACTGTCACCTGTCTGCCACTGGTCACCTGTTCTCGTCTGCCACCTGTCTCTGCTCGCCACCTGTCTGCCTCTGTCTGCCACCGGTAACCTGTCTCCCGTCTGTCACCAGTCTCCTGTCTGCCACCAGTCTCCCGTCTGCCACCAGTCTCCTGTCTGCCACCAGTCTCCTGTCTGCCACCAGTCTCTCCTGTCTGCCACCAGTCTCCCCTGCCACCAGTCTCCTGTCTGCCACCAGTCTCCCGTCTGCCACCAGTCTTCCCTGTCTGCCACCAGTCTCCTGTCTGCCACCAGTCTCCTGTCTGCCCACCTGCCTCCTGTCAGGCACCTTCTCCTGTCAGGCACCTTCTCCCTGCCTGCCACCTGTCTCCCGTCTGCCACCTGTCTCCCGTTTGCCACCTAGCTCTCATCTCTCACCTGTCTGCCACCTGTCTCCCGTCTGCCACCTGTCACCCGTCTGCCACCAGTGAAAAGATGTTGTAACCTAACCTAATCTGTGTGTGTGTGTGTGACCTTTAACTGTAGGGACCTCAATTGTTTTATTGATGATAATTGTGAATATATACACCAAGTATGACCCAGTGTTTAAGGTGTAGAAGCTGTCACCAACACAACAACCACACCCTGAGTTAACGAGCTGCATGACCCAGTGTTTAAGGTGTAGAAGCTGCCACCAACACAACAACCACACCCTGAGTTACCGAGCTGCATGACCCAGTGTTTAAGGTGTAGAAGCTGCCACCAACACAACAACCACACCCTGAGTTACCGAGCTGCATGACCCAGTGTTTAAGGTGTAGAAGCTGCCACCAACACAACAACCACCCCCTGAGTTAACGAGCTGCATGACCCAGTGTTTAAGGTGTAGAAGCTGTCACCAACACAACAACCACACCCTGAGTTACCGAGCTGCATGACCCAGTGTTTGAAGCTGCTACCAACACAACAACCACAGTTCCCTGAGTTACTGAGCTGCATGACCCAGTGTTTAAGGTGTGCAGAAGCTGCCACCAACACAACAACCACACCCTGAGTTAACGAGTGCTGCATGACCCAGTGCTTAAGGTGTAGAAGCCGTCACCAAACACAAATAAATCCACACCCTGAGGCTAACGAGCTGCATGACCCAGTGTTTAAGGTAGGAAGCTGTCACAACACAACAACCACACCCTCTGAGTTAACGAGCTGCATGACCCAGTGTTTAAGGTGTAGAAGCTGCCACCAACACAAACAACCACAATCTCTTGATGAAGGAGTTGTGGCACTGTGTGTTTAAGGTAAAGGAAGCCACCAACACAACAACCACACCCTGAGTTAACGTGCTGCATGACCCAGTGTTTAAGGTGTAGAAGCTGTCACCAACACAACAACCACACCCCTGAGTTACCGAGCTGCATGACCCAGTGTTTAAGGTGTAGCTGCCACCAACACAACAACCACACCCTGGAGTTACTGAGAGCTGTATGACCCAGCAGCTTAGTAGTAGGCTGCTGATCAAACATGACAAACTACACCCCTGAGTTAACGAGCGCATGACCAGTGTTTAAGGTGGTAGTTGTCACCAACACAACAACCACACCCTGTTAACGAGCTGCATGACCCAGGAGGTTTATGCAGAAGCCGTCACCAACACAACAAATCAATACTCCTGAGAGTTGCTAACGAGCGCCGTATGACCCAGTGTTTAAGGTGTAGAAGCTGCCACCAACACAACAAACTGGCCACCCTGAGTTAGCGAGCTGTGGTGACCCAGTGCTTGCTGTGTAGAAGGGCATCAACGACAACAACCACACCGTTTGTTAAGTCGGCGACCCAGCAAGTTTAAGGTAGAAGCTGTCACCAACACAACAAATCCACACCCCGAGTTAACGAGCCATGACCCAGTGTTTAAGGTGTGAAGGCACCAACACACAACAACCACACCCTCTGAAAGTAGCGAGCTGCATGACCCGCGTTAAGGTGAAGCTGTCACCAACACACAACAACCACACCCCTGAGTTAACGAGCCGTATGACCCAGTGTTTAAGGTGGTAGCTGTCACTAACACAACAACCACACCCTGAAAGTTACCGAGCCAGGCGACCCAGTGTTTAAGGTGTAGAAGCGTCACCAACACAACAACCACACCCTGAGTTAACGAGCGCCATGACCCAGTGTTTAAGGTGTAGAAGTTGTCATCACAACAACCACACCCTGAGTTAACGAGCGTATGACCCAGTGTTTGCTGGGTGGGGAAGCTGTCACCAACACAACAACCACACCCTGAGTTAACGAGCTGCATGACCCAGTGTTTAAGGTGAAGTTGTCACTAACACAACAACCACACCCTGAGTTAACGAGCTGTACGACCCAGTGCTTAAGGTAAGGCTAATTAACACAACAACCACACCCTGAGTTAACGAGCGCCCATGACCCAGTGGCTGTCAACAACACAACAACGACTAACGAGCGTATGACCAAAAGGTTACCAACACAACAACCATTAAATTTGTTAACGAGCTGCATGACCCAGTGTTTAAGGGGATACACCAATCACAACAACCACACCCCTGAGTTAACGAGCGTATGACCCAGTGCTGGCGTGAGAGTTGTCATCAACACAACAACCACACCCTGAAAGTTAACGAGCTGCATGACCCAGTGTTTATAGGAAGGTTACCACAACAACTACACCCCTGAGTTAACGAGCTGCATGACCCAGTGCTTTAAGGTGGAAGTGTCACTACCACAACAACCACACCCCTGAGTTAACGAGCTGCATGACCCAGTGTTTAAGGTGTAGAAGCTGTCACCAACACAACAACACCCTGAGTTAACGAGCTGCATGACCCAGTGTTTAAGGTGTAGAAGCTGTCGCCAACACAACAACTTACATCTCTGAGTTAGCGAGCTGTATGACCTGTTTAAGTAGAAGTTGTCGCCACGTCAAACAAACCACACCCTGAGTTAGTGAAGCGCTGCATGACCCAGTGTTTAAGGTGTAGAAGCTCAACACACCAAACTCACACCCTGAGTTAGCGAGCTGCATGACCCAGTGTTTAAGGTGTAGAAGCTGTCGCCAACACAACAACCACACTTCTGAGTTAGCGAGCTGCATGACCCAGTGTTTAAGGTGTAGTGAAGCTGTCGCCAACACAACAACCAATAACTTGAGTTAGCGAGCTGTATGACCCAGTGTTTAAGGTGTAGAAGCTGTCGCTAACATAACAACCACAATTCTGAAAGTTAGGGGCGAGCTGCATGACCCAGTGCTTACAGGTAGAAGCTGCTCAATACGAACAACCACACCCCTGAGTTAGCGAGCTGCATGACCAGTGCGTTTAAGGTGTAGAAAGCGTTAACACAACAAACTCACACCTCCTGAGTTAACGAGCTGCATACCCAAAGGTTTAAGGTGAAGCAGTCGTCAACACAACAAACCACACCCTGAGTTAACGAGCGCTGCATACACCCAGTGTTTAAGGGAAGTGTCACTAACACAACAACCACACCCCTGAGTTAACGAGCTGCATGACCCAGTGTTTAAGGTGTAGAAGCTGTCACCAACACAAACAACCACACCCCTGAGTTAACGAGCTGCATGACCCAGTGTTTAAGGTGGAAGCTGCCACCAACACAACAACCACACCCTGAGTTAACGAGCTGCATGACCCAGTGCTTAAGGTGTAGCTACCACCACAGCAACCACACCCTGGAAAGCGAATGAATGGCATGTGACCTGGTGTTTAAGGTGGGAGCAATTTCAACACAACAACCACACCTGAAAGTTAACGAGCTGCAATTTAATCTAAAGTGTTTTAAGGTGGAAGCTGTCACCAACACTGAACAACTACTACCCTGAGTTAACGAGCTGCATGACCCAGTGTTTAAGGTGTAGAAGCTGTCACCAACACAACAACACCCCTGAGTTAACGAGCTGCATGACCCAGTGTTTAAGGTGTAGAAGCTGTCGCCAACACAACAACCACACTTCTGAGTTAGCGAGCTGCATGACCCAGTGTTTAAGGTGTAGAAGTTGTCGCCAACACAACAACCACACTGAGTTAGTGAGCCGTATGACCCAGTGTTTAAGGTGGGAAGTGTCGCCAACACAACAAACTCACACACCCCTGAGTTAGCGAGCTGCATGACCCAGTGTTTAAGGTGAAGTTAATGCCAACACAACAACCACACCCTGAGTTAGCGAGCTGCATGACCCAGTGCTTAAGGTAGTAGGTTGTTGCCAACACAACAACTACACCCCTGAGTTAGCGAGCTGCATGACCCAGTGTTTGCTGTGTAGAAGGTCGTTAACACAACCACACCCCTGAGTTAAGGAGCTGCATGACCCAGTGTTTATGAGGCTGTCACCAACACAACAACCACACCGAGTTAGCGAGCTGCATGACCCAGTGTTTAAGGTGTAGAAGCGTCGCTAACACAACAACCAATAATTCCTGGAGTTAACGAGCTGCATGACCCAGTGTTTAAGGTGTAGAAGTGTCGCCGGGAATACAACAACCACCACCCCTGAGCAATGAGCTGCATGACCCAGTGCTTAAGGTGTAGAGCGTCGCCAACACAAATAACCACACCCTGAGTTAACGAGCGCTGCATGACCCAGTTGTGAAGCACGTTAACACAACCACACCCTGGAGTTAACGAACTGCATGACCCAGTTTAAGGTGGGAGCACATCAACACAACAACCACACCCTGAGTTAACGAGCTGCATGACCCAGTGTTTAAGGTGTAGAAGCGTCGCCAACACAACAACCACACCCTGAGTTAACGAGCTGCATGACCCAGTGTTAAGGTGAAGCTGTCGCCAACACAACAACCACACCCTGAGTTAACGAGCGCTGCATGACCCAGTGTTTAAGGTGAAACTGTCACTAACAATACCAACCACACCCTGAGTTAACGAGCTGCATGACCCAGTGTTAAAAGGTGGAGAAGCTGCCACCAACACAACAACCACACCCTGAGTTAACGAGCTGCATTAATTCAGTGTTGGCGTGGAAGCTGCCAACACAACAACTACACCCCTGAGTTAGCGAGCTGCATGACCCAGTAAGTGTTTAAGGTGGATGCTTCATCATCACACACACCCTGAGTTAACGAGCTGCATGACCCAGTGTCTAAGGTGTAGAAACTGTCACTACGCAACAACCACACCTAAGTTAACGAGCTGCATGACCCAGTGTTTAAGGTGTAGAAACTGTCACTAACACCACCACACCTAAGTTAACGAGCTGCATGACCCAGTGTTTAAGGTGTAGAAACTGTATCCAACACAACAACCACACCCTAAGTTAACGAGCTGCATGACCCAGTGTCAAGGAATAGTTCGGGAAGACCGGACAACTCGCCAACTGCACTGTCTAACCATTACCCCGGAACACGATCCGCAAATAGATTAACATCCAGGTCCCCAATTACTGCTGGGTAGACAGAGGCAAATGGCGTAAAGAAACTTGCCCATAGTTTCACCCTGCCGGAGGATCGAACCCTGGTCCACTCGCTTGTGAGGCGAGCATGCTGACCACACACCCACATCACTTTACACAGAACAGGACACCAACTCACCTGTTACAGGACAACTAAACACACATCTTCTGTTATCCTGGCAGTACTGTAGTGGACAACATGGGTGTAACTTGTACTTACCATGGGTCAGGGAGGGGTAGATGGTGTGTGTGGGCGTCTCCCAGGCCGTAGGCGTGACATAGGCAGCCAGATGGGAGGGCACAAGACACCGTAGTAGTGCCGACCCTCCCACCACCGCCCGCGCTCCCTCCGCCCGCACCGTGAAGTCTTGCCATACTACTGTTGGAGACGGGGAGTTGAGGTTAGTGGCTGAGTGGTGGTGAGGTTAGTGGCTGTGGGTAGTGGTGGTGGGTTAGTGGCTGTGGTAATGGTGGTGAGGTAGTGGCTGTGGGTAGTGGTGGTGAGGTTAGTGGCTTATTGGTGGTGAGGTTGGTGGCTGGTAGTGGTGGTGAGGTTAGTGGCTGGGTAGTGGTGGTGAGGTTAGTGGCTGGGTAGTGGTGGTGAGGTTAGTGGCTGTGGGTAGTGGTGGTGAGGTTAGTGGCTGTGGTGGTAGGTGGTGAGGTTAGTGGCTGTGGGTAGTGGTGGTGAGGTTAGTGGCTGTGGTAGTGGTGGTGAGGTTAGTGGCTGTGGGAGTGGCTGTGGGTAGTGGTGGTGAGGTTAGTGGCTGTGGGTAGTGGCTGTGGGTAGTGGTGGTGGGGTTAGTGTGTGGGTGGTGGCTGTGGGTAGTGGTGTGAGGTTAGTGGCTGTGGTGTGTGGGTGGTGGTGGTGAGGTTAGTGGCTGTGGGTAGTGATGGTGAGGTTAGTGGGGTGGTGGTGAGGTGGGCGGGGTGGTGGTGGCTGTGGGTAGTGGTGGTGAGGTTAGTGGCTGTGGGAGTGGTGGGAGGTTAGTGGTGGGGTAGTGGCTGTGGGTAGTGGTGGTGAGGTTAGTGGCTGGGTAGTGGTGGTGAGGTTATGGCTGTGTGGTTGTGGCTGTGGGTAGTGGGGTGGGGTTAGTGGCTGTGTGGCTGTGGGTAGTGGTGGTGAGGTTAGTGGCTGTGGAGTGGTGGTTGGTTGGTAGTGGTGGTGAGGTTAGTGGCTGTGGGTAGTGGCTGTGGGTAGTGGTGGTGAGGTTAGTGGCTGTGGGTAGTGGTGGTGAGGTTAGTGGCTGTGGGAGTGGGGGTAGTGGTGGTGGAGGTTAGTGCTGTGGGTAGTGGTGGTGAGGTTAGTGGCTGGGGTAGTGGTGGTGGGTTAGTGGCTGTGGGTAGTGGTGGTGAGGTTAGTGCGTGGGTAGTGGTGGTGAGGTTAGTGGCTGTGGGTAGTGGCTGTGGGTAGTGGTGGTGAGGTTATGGCTGGGGTAGTGGTGGTGAGGTTAGTGGCTGTGGGTAGTGGCTGTGGGTAGTGGTGGTGAGGTTGTGGGTTAGTGGCTGTGGGTAGTGGCTGTGGGTAGTGGTGGTGAGGTTAGTGGCTGTGGGTAGTGGTGGTGAGGTTAGGCTGTGGGTAGTGGTGGTGAGTAGTGGCTGTGGGTAGTGGCTGTGGGTAGTGGTGGTGAGGTTAGTGGTCGGTGGGGTAGTGGTGGTGGGAGGTTAGTGGCTGTGGGTAGTGGCTGTGGTGGGGGTTTGGGAGTGTGGTGGTTAGTGTGGTGGTGGGAGGTAGGGGGGAGTGGCTGGGGAGTGGTGGTGAGGTTAGTGGCTGTGGGTAGTGGTGGTGAGGTTAGTCTGTGGGTAGTGGTGGTGAGGTTAGTGGCTGTGGGTAGTGGCTGTGGGTAGTGGTGGTGAGGTTAGTGGCTGTGGGTAGTGGTGGGAGGTTAGTGTGGGTATGGTGGTGAGGTTAGTGGCTGGGGTTAGGTGGTGGTGGTGGTGTTAGTGGCTGTGGGGTGGTGGTGAGGTTAGTGGCTGTGGGTAGGTGGTGAGGTTAGTGGCTGTTGGTAGTGGTGGTGGAGGTTAGTGGAGTGGCTGTGGGTAGTGGTGGTGAGGTTAGTGGCTGTGGGTAGTGGCTGTGGGTAGTGGTGGTGAGGTTAGTGGCTGTGGGTAGTGGCTGTGGGGTAGTGGTGGAGGTAGTGGCTGGTAGTGGTGGTGAGGTTAGTGGCTGTGGGTAGTGGTGGTGAGGTTAGTGGCTGTGGGTAGTGGTGGGGGAGGCAGTGGGTGGGCAGTGGTGGTGAGGTTAGTGGCTGTGGGTAGTGGCTGTGGGTAGTGGTGGTGGAGGTTAGTGGCTGTGGGTAGTGGTGGTGAGGTTAGTGGGTAGGTGGCTGTGGGTGGTGGTGAGGTTAGTGGCTGTGGGTAGTGGTGGGAGGTTAGTGGCTGTGGGTAGTGGCTGTGGGGTGGTGGAGGTTAGTGGGAGTGGTGGTGGGTGTGGTAGTGGTGGTGAGGTTAGTGGCTGTGGGTAGTGGTGGTGGAGGTTAGTGGCTGTGGGTGGTGGTGAGGTTAGTGGTAGGTAGTGGCTGTGGGTAGTGGTGGTGAGGTTAGTGGCTGTGGGGTAGTGGTGGAGGTTAGTGGCTGTGGGAGGGTGGTGAGGTTAGGGCTGTGGGTGGTAGTGGTGGTGAGGTTAGTGGCTGTGGGTAGTGGTGTGGGTGGGAGGTTAGGCTGTGGGTAGTGGCTGTGGGTAGTGGTGGTGAGGTTAGTGGCTGTGGGTAGTGGTGGTGAGGTTTGTGGCTGTGGGTGGTGGTGGAGGTTAGTGGCTGTGGGTAGTGGTGGTGGTTAGTGGCTGTGGGTGTGGCTGTGGGGTGGTGGTGAGGTTATGGGGGTAGTGGTGTGAGGTTAGTGGCTGTGGGTAGTGGTGGTGAGGTTAGTGGCTGTGGGTAGTGGTGGTGATAGTGGTGGTGAGGTTAGTGGCTGTGGGTAGTGGCTGTGGGTAGTGGTGGTGAGGTAGTGGCTGTGGGTGTGGCTGTGGGTAGTGGTGGTGAGGTTAGTGGCTGTGGTAGTGGTGGTGAGGTTAGTGGCTGTGGTAGTGGTGGTGAGGTTAGTGGCTGTGGGTAGTGGTGGTGAGGTTAGTGGCTGTGGTAGTGGTGGTGAGGTTAGTGGCTGTGGGTAGTGGTGGTGAGGTTAGTGGCTGTGGGTAGTGGTGGTGAGGTTAGTGGCTGTGGGTAGTGGCTGTGGGTAGTGGTGGTGAGGTTAGTGGCTGATTACAATTCCTTACTCGCTGATGGAGGATTTGGGTTTACACGTTATTTTCGGTATAAATTATCGTTTCGGTCATTCACCTAATTTGCTATAGAAACGAAGGTCAGAATCGTTTAAAACACTTCAAAAACCATCGGGAAAACAATTTTAACCAAAAAACCAAACTATAACCTAACCTAACCTAACCAAACCTAACCTAAGCTAACGTTTAATAACCTTTAAAAATCGTAAAACTTCAAAAAGTTTACCTTATTATTGTTTTCGGGGTTTAGTAGGTTATGGTGTTGTTTTCGGTATTCATATGAGGGAGCCATAAACTCAAAAGTGATTTTTAACATTTTTACAAGTTAATAAAAGGTTAGGTCAGGTTTTCCAATGTTTGTTTAGTGTATTTCACTATTTTACTCCACATTTTCTCTCTACTTCAAAACCCTGCCCAGTTTAAACAAGTAATATTGTTGTTAATTTATTGGTTAAAATCTTCGACAAATATAAAATTCCAACAGAAACGTTCAAGGAGAAAGGTGTCATAGAATTGTCTAAACTACTGATTCCAAGACATAAATTCCTAAAATTCGCTTCATGAACCAAACACCAATGATAAGACTTCTACCAGCGTACTAAGGGTAAATTCCTCCACTTACATGGTCATCACAACTCACACCGCGTACATAGTTGTGTCTAGATCCTCCCCTTGTGTACACGTAGCTCACACAAACTCCCCCAGGCGTTCCTCAGTTACAAGTGGGAAGGTAGTGGAGGGTTACAGAGAACAGCAGGAGCCTCCGTCTGTACCGTTGGGAGGTAGAGGGAGTTCTGCCGGCCGGGTACGGAAACACAACCGCCCCAAAACAACATCACAATATATTACCAACATGTACCCGCAGTATTACCAACATGTACCCGCAGTATTACCAACATGTACCCGCAGTATTACCAACATGTACCCGCAGTATTACCAACATGTAGACGCAGTATTACCAACATGTACCCGCAGTATTACCAACATGCACAGTCGCTTTCAGGTGTAGTAATACCCCCTACCAAGCCTTTGTTGGTCATGTGGCACCGTCGCCATCTCGTGAACTGAGTGACGGGTTGTTTGGTGTTAAAACTTGCCATTATTTGTGTGTTAATAATATCAAGAACAATAATCAATGTAAATAATATATATTTTGTAACTTCGTGACATGATATAATATGAGGTTACATGATATATGAGGTTACTTACAAAAACTAAGCCTTTGGAGAGAGACAAGTGTGAAACAGAGAGAGAAATAAGTAAACACAACATGGCAGGGAATGTTTTGGAGGAAGGATCTGGTTTATAGTCAGTAATACATAGATCAATACAGTAATACATAGATCAATACAGTAATACATAGATCAATACGTATACATAGATCAATACAGTAATACATAGAACAATACAGTAATACATAGATCAATACAGTAATACATAGAACAATACAGTAATACATAGATCAATACAGACAATAGACAATACAGTAATATAGATCATGCAATACATAGATCAATACAGTAATACATAGAACAATACGTATACATAGATCAATACGTGTAAAAACAATACATAGATCAATACAGTAATACATAGATCAATACAGTAATACATAGAACAATACAAATACAGTAATCATAGATCAATGCAATCATAGATCAATACAGTAATACATGAACAATACAGTAATACATGAACAAGTAATATAGAACAATACAGTAATACATAGATCAATACAGTAATACATGATCAATACAGTAATACATAGATCAATACAGTAAACATACAATAGATCAATACAGTAATACATAGATCAATACAGTAATACATAGATCAATACAGTAATACATTAAACAATACAGTAATACATAGATCAATACGGTAATACATAGATCATACAGTAATACATAGATCAATACAGTAATACATAGAACAATACAAGATACATAGATCAATACAGTAATACATAGATCAATACCAGTAATACATAGATCAATACAGTAATACATGAATCAATACAGTTACATAGATCCATACATTAATACAATACAGTATACATGACAATACGTAATGCATATCAATACAGTAATACAATAGATAATAACAATACAGTAATACATAGATCAATACAGTATATCAAAAGAAATATAGATCAATAGATAATACATAGATCAATAACACAGTATCATACATACAGCATAATACATAGATCAATACAGTAATACTGTAATAGTCAATACTGCATGAATCAATACAGTAATACATAGATCAATACTACATCTAGATCAATAAGTAATACATAGAACAATACATAATACATAGATCAATACAGTAATACATAGAACAATACAGTAATACATGAATCAATACAGTAATACATAGAACAATACAGTAATACATAGAAATGATACATACAGATAATACATAGATCAATACAGTAATACATAGATCAATACAGTAATACTAGATCAATACAGTAATACATAATCATAATCAATACAGTAATACATAGAACAGTAATATAGAACAATACAGTATACATAAATCAATACAGTAATACATAGAACAATACAGTAATATAAGATCAATACAGTAATACATAGATCAATACAGTAATACATAGATCAATACAGTAATACTAGGACAATACAGTAATACAGATCAATACAGTAATACATAGATCAATACAGTAATACATAGATCAATACAGTAATATAGATCAATACAGTAATACAGATCAATACAGTACATAATACATAGATCAATACAGTAATACATAGATCAATACAGTAATACATAGATCAATGCAATACAGACAATACAGTAATATAGATCAATACAGTAAACATAAATCATACAATAATACATAGATCAATACAGTAACATAGATCAATACAGTAATACTAGATCAATACAGTAATACATAGATCAATACAGTAATACCATAGAACAATACAGTAATACATAGATCAATACAGTAATACATAGATCAATATGATACATGAATCAATACTAATACATGAATCAATGTAATACATAGATCAATACAGTAATACATAGATCAATACAGTAATACATAGATCAATACAGTAATATAGATCAATACAGTAATACATAGATCAATACAGTAATACATAGATCAATACAGTAATACATAGATCAATACAGTAATACATAAATCAATACAGTAATACATAGATCAATACAGTAATAGATAATACAGTAATACATAGAACAATACAGTTACATAGATCAATACAGTAATACATAGATCAACACAGTAATACATAGATCAATACAGTAAACATAGATCATACAGTAATACATAGATCAATACAGTAATACATAGAACAATACAGTAATACATAGATCAATACAGTAATACATAGATCAATACAGTATACATAGAACAATACAGTAATACATAGATAATACAGTAATACATAGAACAATACAGTAATACATAGATCAATACAGTAATACATAGATCTACAGTAATACATAGATCAATACAGTAATACATAGAACAATACAGTAATACATAGATCAATACAGTAATACATAGAACAATATAATACATAGAACAATACAGTAATACATAGATCAATACAGTAATACATAGATCAATACAGTAATACATAGATCAATACAGTAATACATAGATCAATACAGTAATACATAGATCAATACAGTAATACATAGAACAATACAGTAATACATAGAACAATACAGTAATACATAGATCAATACAGTAATACATAAGACAATACAGTAATACATAGATCAATACAGTAATACATAGATCAATACAGTAATACATAGATCAATACAGTAATACATAGATCAATACAGTAATACATAGATCAATACAGTATAATACATGAAACAATACAGTAATACATAAAGACAATACAGTAATACATAGATCAATACAGTAATACATAGATCAATACAATAATACATAGATCAATACCAGTAATACATAGATCAATACAGTAATACATAGATCAATACAGTAATACATTAAAATTATACAGTAATACATAAACACGACAATATATATAAAACGTCATGAAATTTGTATTACAGTAGCAAGTAATAATAAATCATAAAGTGAACATCTGTACTGTGAACACCTGTACCGTGAACACCTGTACTGTAACCTGTACTGTAACACCTGTACTGTAAACACCTGTACGTGAACACCTGTACTGTGAACACCTGTACTGTGAACACCTGTACTGTGCTGACCTACACCTGTCCTGTGAACACCTGTACCATGACCACCTGTACTGAACACCTGTACGTGAACACCTGTACCGTGAACACCTGACCCTGTGAACACCTGTACTGTGAACACATCTGTAACACCTGTACAGGAACACCTGTACTGTAAACACCTGTACCAGGAACACCTGTACTGTGAACACCTGTACTGTGAACACCCTGTACTGTGAACACCTGCTGAACACCTGTACGTGAACACCTGTACCGTGAACACCTGTACTGTGAACACCTGTACTGTAAACACCTGTACCAGGAACACCTGTCTGTAACACCTGTACCAAACACCTGCTGAACACCTGTACTGTAACACCTGTACCGTGAACACCTGTACGTGAACACCCTGTGCACTGAACACCTGTACTGTAAACACCTGTACCGTGAACACCTGTACTGTGAACACCTGTACCCAGGAACACCTGTACTGTAAACACCTGTACTGTGAACACCTGTACTGTGAACACCTGTACTGTGAACACCTGCACCGTTAACACCTGTACTGCTGAACACCTGTACCGTTAACACCTGTACTGTGAACACCTGTACTGTGAACACCTGTAATGTGAACACCTGTACTGTGAACACCTGTACTGTAAACACCTGTACTGTGAACACCTGTACCGTGAACACCTGTACTGAACACCTGTACTGTGAACACCTGTACCGTGAACACCTGTACCGTGAACACCTGTACTGTGAACACCTGTACTGTGAACACCTGTACTGTGAACACCTGTACCGTGAACACCTGTACCGTGAACACCTGTACTGTGAACACCTGTACCGTGAACACCTGTTCCGTGAACACCTGTACCGTGAACACCTGTACCGTGAACACCTGTACCGTGAACACCTGTACTATGAACCCTGTACTGTGAACACCTGTACCGTGAACACCTGTACCGTGAACACCTGTACGACACCTGTACCGTGATCACCTGTACCGTGAACACCTGTACCGTGAACACCTGTACTGTGAACACCTGAAACATGAACACCTGTACCGTGAACACCTGTACCGTGATCACCTGTACCGTGAACACCTGTACCGTAAACACCTGCACTGTGAACACCTGTACCGTGAACACCTGTACCGTGAACACCTGTACCGTGAACACCTGTACCAGTGAACACCTGTACCGTGAACACCTGTACCGTGATCACCTGTACCGTGAACACCTGTACAGTGATCACCTGTACCGTGAACACCTGTACTGTGAACACCTGTACTGTGAACACCTGTACTGTGAACACCTGTACCGTGAACACCTGTACTGTGAACACCTGTACTGTGAACACCTGTACCGTGAACACCTGTACCGTGAACACCTGTACTGAACACCTGACTGTGAACACCTGTACTGTGAACACCTGTGCAGCTGAACACCTGCTGTGAACACCTGTACGCAACACCTGTACTGTGAACACCTGTACCGTGAACACCTGTACCGTGAACACCTGTACCGTGATCATCTGTACCGTGAACACCTGTACCGTGATCACCTGTACCGTGAACACCTGTACTGTGAACACCTGCACCGTGAACCTGTACTGTGAACACCTGTACCGTGATCACCTGCACTGTAACACCTGTACTGTGAACACCTGTACTGTGAACACCTGTACCGTGGACACCTGTACTGTGAACACCTGTACTGTGAACACCTGTACCGTGAACACCTGTACCGTGAACACCTGTACTGTGAACACCTGTACCCGTGAACACCTGTACCGTGAACACCTGTACTGTGAACACCTGTACTGTGAACACTTGCAATGAACACCTGTACCGTGAACACCTGTACTGTGAACACCTGTACCGAACACCTGTCAGAACACCTGTACTGTGAACACCTGTACTGTGAACACCTGTACCGTGAACACCTGTACCGTGAACACCTGTACTGTGAACACCTGTGCAAACACCTGTACCGTGAACACCTGTACCGTGAACACCTGTACTGTGAACACCTGTACTGTGAACACCTGTACTGAACACCTGTACCGTGAACACCTGTACTGTGAACACCTGTGCCTGTGAACACCTGTACCGAGAACACCTGTACTGTGAACACCTGTACTGTGAACACAACTGGAACACCTGTACTGTGAACATGAAGCATTAACGGTACAGTGACTTAGTTCTCTACCAGTGTGTGTTTTCCTCCCCCCCTCTCCCCTCCTCCTCCCCCTCTCCCCTCCTCCCCTCCCTCTCCTCTTCCTCCTCCCCCTCTCCCACCTCCTCCTCAGTCCCATAGGCCCCAGTCTATGGAGCCCCCAGTCCTATGGGCCCCAGTCCTAATAGGCCCCAGTCCCTATAGGCCCCAGTCTTGTTGGAACCCCAGTCCTAATAGACCCCAGTCCTAATAGACCCCAGTCCTAACAGGACCCCAGTCCTAACAGGACCCCAGTCCTATAGGCCCCAGTCCCTAATAGGCCCCAGTCCAATAGACCCCAGTCTTGTGGAGCCCCAGTCCCTAATAGACCCCCAGTCCTAATGGACCCCAGTCCTAATAGACCCCAGTCTAATAGACCCCAGTCCTAACAGGCCCCAGTCCTAATAGACCCCAGTCTTATTAGACCCCAGTCCTAATAGACCCCAGTCCTAATAGACCCCAGTCCTAATAGACCCCCAGTGCTACAGACCCCAGTCTAATGGACCCTGATCTAGACCCCAGTCCTAATAGACCCCAGTCTAATAGACCGTGCTAATGGACCCCAGTCCTAATAGGCCAGTCTTGTGAGACCCCAGGCCCTAATAGGCCCCAGTCCTAATAGACCCCAGTGTATGGGCCCCAGTCCTAATAGACAGTCTTAATAGACCCCAGTCCTTAGACCCCAGTCCAATAGACCCCAGTCTGTAGAGACCCCAGTCTAATAGATCCCAGTCCTAATAGACCCCAGTCCTATAGACCCCAGTCCTAATAGACCCCAGTCCTAATAGACCCCAGTCTTATTAGACCCCAGTCCTAATAGACCCAAGTTTATTAGACCCCAGTCCTATGAGCCCCAGTCCTAATAGACCCCAGTCCTATTAGACAGTCCTAATAGACCCCAGTCTAATAGCCAGTCCCAGAGCCCCAGTGCTAATGGACCCCAGTCCTAATAGACCCCAGTCATAACCCCCATCATGGCCCCAGTCCTAATAGACGTAACCCCGTCAGACCCCAGGCCAATGGGCCCCAGTCCTAATAGACTGATCCTAATAGACCCCAGTGCTAATAGACCCCAGTCATAGACCCAGTCTAATGACCCCAATGCTATAGACCCCAGATGTGAAGACCCCAGTCCTAATAGAGATCTTATAGACAGTCCTAATAGACCCCAGTCTTATTAGACCCCAGTCTAATAGACCCCAGTCTAATAGACTGATCCTAATAGACCCCAGTCTTAATAGACCCCAGTCCCAATAGACCCAAGTTTTTATAGACCCCAGTCCTAATAGACCCCAGTCCTATAGGCCCCAATCCTAATGACCCCAGTCACAATAGACCAGTCTTAGACCCCAGTCCACAGTCCTAATAGACCCCAGTCCTAATAGACCCCAGTCTTATTAGACCCCAGTCCTAATAGACAGATTTATTAGACCGCAGTCCTAATAGACCCAGTCTAATAGACCCCAGTCCTAATAGACCCCCAGTGCTAATAGACCCCAGTCTTATTAGACCCCAGTTCCAATAGACCCCCAGTGCTAATAGACCCCAGTGCTAATAGACCCCAGTCCTAATAGACCCCAGTCTTATTAGACCCCAGTCCCTATGGGGCCCTAGTCCTAACAGCCCCAGTCCTAATAGACCCCAGTGCTAATAGACCCCAGTCCTAATGGACCCCAGTCTTGTAGACCCCAGTCCTAATAGACCCCAGTGCTAATAGACCCCAGTCCTAATAGATCCCAGTCCTAATAGACCCCAGTGCTAATAGACCCCAGTCCTAATAGACCTGATCTTATAACACCCCAGTCCTATAGACCCCAGTCTTATAACACCCCAGTCCTAATAGACCCCAGATGCCTAATAGACCCCAGTGCTAATAGACCCCAGTCCCTCACATCTTATTAGACCCCAGTCCCATGGGCCCCAGTCTGCCCCAGTCCAACAGACCCCAGTCCTAATAGACCCCAGTCCTAATAGACCCCAGTTAGACCCAGTCTATAGACCCCAGTCTTAATAGACCCCAGTCCTAATAGACCCCAGTCCTACAGACCCCAGTCCTAATAGACCCCAATGTGAACCCCGAGTCTTATTAGACCCAGTCCTAATAGACCCCAGTCCTAATAGACTGTCAACAGACCCCAGTGCTAATAGATACCGATCCCTACAGACCCAGTCCTAATAGACCCCAGTCCTAATAGACCCCAGTCCAATAGACAGTCTTATTAGACCCCAGTCCTAATAGACCCAAGTTTTATTAGACCCCAGTCCCTAATAGACCCCAGTCCTATGGGCCCAGTCTATTAGACCCCAGTCCTATAAGACCCCAGTCCTAATAGACCCAGTCTAATGGGCCCCAGTGCTAATAGACCCCAGTCCCAAATAGACCCCAGTCATATTAGACCCCAGTCCTATAGACCCCAGTCCTAATGAACCCCAGTTTATTAGACCCCAGTCCTAATAGACCCCAGTCTTGTAGAACCCCAGTCCTAATAGACCCCAGTCCTAATAGACCCCAGTGCTAATGAACCCCAGTCCTAATAGACCCCAGTCCTCACCAGACCCAGTGCTAATAGACCCCAGTCTTATAGGCCCCAGTCCTAATAGACCCAGTCTATTAGACCCCAGTCTAATAGACCCCAGTCTTATTAGACCCCAGTCCTAATAGACGTCCTAATAGACCCCCAGTCTAACAGACCCCAGTCTTAGACCCCAGTCCTAATAACCCAAGTTTTATTAGACCCCAGTCCTAATAGACCCCAAGTCCTAATAGGCAGTCTAATCGAACCCCAGTCCTAATGGACCCCAGTCTTAATAGACCCCAGTCTAATAGACCCAGTCCTATAGACCCCAGTCCTAATGGAGCCCCAGTCTTATTAGACAGTCCTAATAGACCCAAGTTTTTGTAGACCCCAGTCCTAATAGACCCCAGTCCTAGACCCCAGTCCTAATAGACCCCAGTCCTAATAGACCCCAGTCTTATTAGACCCCAGTCTAATAGACCCCAGTGCTAATAGACCCCAGTGCTAATAGACCCCCGGTCTAATAGACCCCAGTCTTATTAGACCCCAGTCCTAATAGGCCCTAGTCTAATAGACCCCAGTCCTAATGGACCCCAGTGCTAATAGACCCCAGTCCTAAGAGACCCCAGTCTTATTAGACTGTCCTAATAGACCCCAGTGCTAATAGACCCCAGTCCTAATAGATCCCAGTCCTAATAGACCCCAGTGCTAATAGACCCCAGTCCTAATAGACTCCAGTCTTATTATTGCGATCCAATAGACCCCAGTGCTAATAGACACAGTGCTAATAGACCCCAGTCCTAATAGACCCCAGTCTTAATGAACCCCAGTCTAATAGACCCCAGTGCTAGCGGGCAGTCTAATAGACCCCAGTAGACCCCAGTCCTAATAGACTGTGCTAATAGACCCCAGTCCTATGGGACCCCAGTCTGTGGGCCCCAGTCCTAATAGACCCCAGTGCTAATAGACCCCAGTCCTAATAGATCCCAGTCTAATGATCCCAGTCTTGTGGGCTGATCTATAGACCCCAGTGCTAATAGACCCCAGTCCTAATAGATCCCAGTCCTAATGACCCCCAGTCCTAATAGACCCCCAGTCTTATTGACCCAGTCCTAATAGACCCCAGTGCTAATAGACCCCAGTCCTAATAGATCCCAGTCCTAATAGACCCCAGGCCTAATAGACCCCAGTCCTAATGAACCCAGTGCTTACTAGACCCCAGTCTATGAACCCCAGTGCTAATGACCCCAGTGCTAATAGACCCCAGTCCTAATAGACCCCAGTCTTATTAGACCCCAGTCCTAATAGACCCCAGTTAGTAGACCCCAGTCCTAATAGACCCCAGTCTAATAGACCCCAGTCCTAATAGACCCCAGTGCTAATAGACCCCAGTCTAATAGACCCCAGTCTTATAAGACCCCAGTCCTAATAGACCCCAGTGCTAATACAGACCCCAGTCCTATAGATCCAGTCCCTATAGACCCCAGTCTTATTAGACCCCAGTCCCTATAGACCCCAGTGCTAATAGACCCCAGTCCTAATAGTCCCAGTCCTAATAGACCCAGTCCTAATAGACCCCAGTCTTATTAGACCCCAGTCCTAATAGACCCCAGTGCTAATGAACCCCCAGTCCTAATGACCCCATTCCTACTGGTACTAATCTGTCCTTGTCTGGGGGTAAGTTTGACCCATTAGCTCTTGGCCAACAACCTAGGCCCATAGTCCTGGGGCCCAGTGGGGCTGAGAGTTTAAAATTAGAGCAGTGGCGTGTGTGTGTGTGTGTGTGTGTGTGTGGCGTGTGTGTGTGTGTGTGTGTGTGTGTGTGGGTGTGTGTGTGTGTGTGTGTGTGTGGCGTGTGCGTGTGTGTGTGGGGTGTGTGTGTGTGTGTGTGTGTGGCGTGTGTGTGTGTGTGTGTGGTGTGTGTGTGTGTGTGTGTGTGGCGTGTGCGTGTGTGTGTGTGTGTGTGTGTGTGTGTGTGTGTGTGTGGGTGTGTGTGTGTGTGTGTGTGTGTGTGTGTGTGGCGTGTGTGTGTGTGTGTGGCGTGTGTGTGTGGCGTGTGTATGTGTGTGTGTGTGTGTGTGTGTGTGGGTGTGTGTGTGTGTGTGTGTGTGTGTGTGTGTGGTGTGTGTGTGTGTGTGTGTGTGTGTGTGTGTGTGTGTGCGTGTGTGTGTGTGTGTGTGTGTGTGTGTGTGTGTGTGTGTGTGTGTGGTGTGTGTGAGTGTGTGTGTGTGTGGTGTGTGTGTGTGTGTGTGTGGTGTGTGTGTGTGTGTGTGTGTGTATGTGTGTGTGTGTGTGTGTGTGTGTGTGTGTGTGTGTGTGTGTGTGGTGTGTGTGTGTGTGTGTGCATGTGTGGTGTGTGTGCGTGTGTGGTGGCAGCTGTGGCAACCAACGCCAACTAAACCTTGCATCACGCCCGTCAGCTTGCCAGTAACATGGAGAGGAGGAAGATGGAGGAGGGGAAGAAGGTGCGTGTGTGGGGAGGGAGGGAGGGGGGATAGGTGCGTATGTGGGGGGAGGGAGGAGGGGGAGGAGAGAAGTGCGTGTGTGTGTGGGGGAGGGGAGGAGGGAGATAGGTGCGTGTGTGTGGGGGGGGAGGGGAGGGGGAGATAGGTGCGTGCGTGGGGAGGGAGGGGGGAAGGGGAATAAGGTTCGTGTGGGGGTAGGGGAGGGGGGGGAGATAGGTGCGTGTGTGTGGGGGGGGAGGGGAGGAAGGTGACCCCGTTCCCAAACTGCCGTACAATTTGGACGCTGGTCGACACTGATGATAATTGGGTGTTTCATTGTGAGAGAGTGAGAAATACTTGTGGCTGTATGGTGAAATACTGCGGCTGTATGAGGTGAAATACTGTATGGTGGAAACTGCGTGAAAATGAGTGAAATGCTGTATGAGGTGAGAAATACTGCGGCTGTATGGAGTGAGAAATACTGTGGCTGTATGAGGGAGTGAAATGCTGGCTGTATGGTGAAATACTGTGGCTGTATGGTGGAAATACTGTGGCTGTATGGTGAAATACTGGGGCTGTATGAGTGAGAAATACTGTGGCTGTATGAGGAGAAATACTGTGGCTGTGTAGTGAAATACTGTGGCTGTATGAGTGAGAAATCTGTGGCTGTATGAAGTGAGAAATACTGCGGCTTATGAATTGAGAAATACTGCGGCTGTATGAGTGAAATACTGCGGCTGTATGGTGAGAAATACTGCGGCTGTATGGAAAATCACGGCTGTATGGAGTGAGAAATCTGTGGCTGTATGAGTAGAAATACTGTGGCTGTATAGTGAAATACTGCGGCTGTATGAGTGAGAAATACTGTGGCTATATGAGGTGAAATACTGCGGCTGTTTGAGTGAGAAATACTGTGGCTGTATGAGTGAGAAATACTGTGGCTGTATGAGTGAGAAATACTGCGGCTGTATGGTGAGAAATACTGCTGTCTGTGAGAAACTCTGTGGCTGTATAGAGTGAGAAATACTGCGGCTGTGGTGAAATACTGTGGCTGTAATGAGAAATACTGCGGCTGTATGAGGTGAGAAATACTGTGGGTGTATAGTGAGAAATACTGTGGCTGTATGGTGAGAAATACTGCGGCTGTATGAGTGAAATACTGTGGCTGTATGGTGAAATACTGTGGCTTGTGGTGAGAAATACTGTGGCTGTATGAGGTGAGAAATGGGCTGTGGGTGAGAAATGCACAGCATGAGGTGAGAAATACTGTGGTGTATGGTGAAATACTGTGTTTGCATGGTGAGAAATACTGCGGCTGTATGGTGAGAAATACTGTGGCTGTATGGTGTGAGAAATACTGTGGCTGTATGGAGTGAGAAATACTGTGGCTGTATGAGTGAGAAATACTGCGGCTGTATGAGTGAAAATACTGTGTGGCTGTATGGTGAGAAATACTGTGGCTGTATGGTGAGAAATACTGCGTGTATGGTGGGGAAATACTGTGTATGGTGAAATACTGTGGCTGTGGTGAAAATGCTGTGGCTGTATGAAGGAGAAATACTGCGGCTGTATGGTGAAATACTGCGGCTGTATGAGGTGAAATACTGCGGCTGTGAGGTGAGAAATACTGCGGCTGTATGAGTGAGAGAAATACTGTGGCTGTATGGGTGAGAAATACTGCGGCTGTATGAGGTGAGAAATACTGCGGCTGTATGGTGAAATACTGCGGCTGTATGAGTGAAATACTGCGGCTGTATGGTGGATCTGCGGCTGTATGAGAGTGAGAAATACTGTGGGTGTGAGGAGAAATACTGCGGCTGTATGGTGAAATACTGCGGCTGTATGGTGAAAATACTGCGGCTGTATGGTGAAATACCTGTATGGGTGAGAAAATACTGCGGCTGTATGGTGAAATACTGCGGCTGTATGAAGAAATACTGCAGTGCCATAGAGAGTGAGAAATACTGCGGCTGTATGAGTGTCTGCAGCTGTATGAGTGAGAAATGCGGCTGTATGAGTGAAATACTGCGGCTGTATGAGTGAGAAATACTGCGGCTGTATGAGAGTGAGAAATACTGTGGCTGTATGAGTGAGAAATACTGTGGCTGTATGAGTGAGAAATACTGCGGCTGTATGAGTGAGAAATACTGCGGCTGTATAGTGAGAAATACTGCGGCTGTATGAAAGTGGAGAAATACTGTGGCTGTATGAAAGAGAGAAATACTGCGGCTGTATGGTGGAAATACTGTGGCTGTATGGAGTGAGAAATACTGCACTGTATGGAGTGAGGAAATACTGTGGCTGTATGAGGTGAGAAATACTGCGGCTGTATGGAGTGAGAAATACTGCGGCTGTATGAGGTGAGAAATACTGCGGCTGTATGAGGTGAGAAATACTGCGGCTGTATGAGAGTGAGAAATACTGCGGCTGTATAGGTGGAGAAATGCATATGGTGAGAGAAATACTGTGGCTGTATGAGTGAAAATCTGCGGCTGTATGGGTGGTCTGCGGCTGTATGATTAGAAATACTGCGGCTGTATGAGGTGTACTGCGGCTGTATGAGGGTAAATCTGCGGCTGTATGGATTGAAATATCTGTGTGAAGTCTGTGGCTGTGGTGAAATACTGTGGCTGTATGGGTGAGGAAATGCGTGTGTGAGATGAAATGGGCTGTATGGTGAGACTGGGCTGTGTGGGTGAGAATGCTGCGTGTGGGTGAGAATGCGGGTGTGAAATGCTGGAGTGATGCTGCTGTGTGAAATCTGTGGAGAATGCTGGGAAATGCGGCTGTATGATGAAATGGAAACATGCGGCTGTATGGGTGAAATGCTGAGGCAGATGCTGCTGAGTAATGCTGCGGCTGTATGGGTGAGAATGCTGCGTGTGAGTGGAAATGCTGTATGGGTGAAATACTGCGGCTGTATGGGGTGTCTAAAACAGTGAAATACTGCGGCTGTATGGTGGAAATACTGGCTGTGTGGTGGGGAAATATGACTGTGCTGACTATGAATTGGAAATGCTGCGGCTGTATGGGTGAGAGAAATACTGCAGCATGTGGTGTGAAATACCTGTATGGTGAGAGAATAAGACATATGGGTGAAATCTGCTGGCTGTATGGGTGGGAAATCTGTGGGCTGTTGGAACTGTGTGGTAGAAATGCTGTGGAGCTGTGAGGTGGAAGTCTGCGGCTGGTGAGAAATCTGGGCTGTATGGTGAGAGTTGTGAGAAATGCTGGGCTGTATGAAATGCTGGCTGCTGTATGGTTGGGAATCTGGCTGTATGGTGGGAAATACTGCGGCTGTGGGTGAGAAAATGTGGCTGTGTGGCTGTGGTGAAATGCAGCTGTGTGATGAAATCTGTGGCTGTATGGGTGAAATGCTGCGGCTGTATGGTTGGGAAATGCTGTGGTGGCTGTATGAGTGGGGATATCTGTGACTGTGGTGGTGAGAAATGCTGCGGCTGTGGGTGTCTGCGGCTGTATGGGTGGGAAATACTGTGTGGAGTGAGAATGCTGTGATGGGTGAGAATGTGTGGCTGTGGGTGGGAAATGCTGCTGGCTGTGTAGGTGGAAATCTGCGGCTGTGGTGAAATCTGCTGGCTGTATGGTGAGAAATGCTGCTGGTGTGGAGGTGAAATACTGCGGCTGTATGGGTGAATGGGCTGTGTGGGAAATACTGTGGCTGTGGTGGCTGTATGGTGGAAATCTGCGGCTGTGTGGTGTGTGACTGATGGTGGAATCTGTGGCTGTATGGTGAGATGTTGGGCTTGTGGGTGTCTGGGCTGTATGGGAAATCTCGCTGTGTCGGCTGTTTGCATGGTGGGAGTAAATACTGCGGCTGTAAGTGAAATACTGCGGCTGTATGGTGAGAAATACTGTGGCTGTATGGGTGAGAATACTGTGGCTGTATGGGTAAAATGCGGCTGTATAAATTAAAATCTGCGGCTGTATGGAGTGAGAAATGCTGTATGAGGGTGAAATACTGCGGCTGTATGGTAGAAATGCATGTGTGGAATTATCTGCGGCTGTATGAGTGAAATCTGGGCTATGAGTGAGAAATACTGCGGCTGTGTGAAGTGAAATGCGGCTGTATGAGGTGAAATCTGCGGCTGTGAATGGTCTGCTGGCTGTGTGGTGAAATACTGTGGCTGTATGGGTGGGGAAATGCTGTATGGGTTAGAAGCTGTGTGGGTGAAATGCCTGCGGCTGTATGGTGAAATACTGGCTGTATGGTGGGGAATGCTGTGTGGGGTGAGAATACTGCGGCTGTATGGGGTGAAATCTGTGGGGATGGGAAATACTGCGGCTGTGTTGGAGTGCTGGCTGTATGGTGGGAAATACTGGCTGGTGGGTGCAGCTGTATGGATTAGAAATACTGCGGCTGTATGAGTGAGAAATACTGTGGCTGTATGGTGAGCTGTGGCTATGGGTCTGTGGCTGTATGGTGGTGTGGCTGTATGGTGTGAAATGCGTGGCTTGTAGAGTGAAATGCTGTGGCTGTATGGTGAAATACTGCGGCTGTGAGGTGAGAAATACTGTGGCTGTATGGTGGTCTCTGTGGCTGTATGGGTCTGACTGTGGCTGTGGGTGAAATACTGTGTGTATGGGGTATGGGTGTGTGTGTGAAATACTGTGGCTGTTAAGGGTAAAGTCTGTATGGGTGAAATACTGTGGCTGTATGGGTGAAATGCTGTGTGAGTGAAATACTGTGGCTGTATGGGTGAAATACTGTGGCTGTATGGTGAAAAATGGTGAAATACTGGCTGTATGGTGAAATACTGCGGCTGTACGACGCGTTAAGCAAATGGTTCATAATATTGTTTTAATTTATGAAATTTTTACCAAAAGTTTTACTGAATATTATTATTGACCAAGTGTCCAAATGGTCCCAGGTGTAATGGTCCCAATGGTCCCCAGGTGTAATGGTCCCAATGGTCGGTGTAATGGTCAATGATAGGTTAATGGTCAATGTCCCCAGGTGTAATGGTCCCAATGGTCCCCAGGTGTGGTCCCAATGGTCCCCAGGTGTAATGGTCTGGTCCAGGTGTATGGTCCCAATGGGTGTAATGGTAATGGTCCAGGTGTAATGCCCATGATTGGTGTAATGGTCCCAGCAGGTTGCAATGGTCCCCAGGTGTAATGGTCCCAATGGTCCCCATGTAATGGTCCCAATGGTCAGGTGTAATGGTCCCAATGGTCCCAGGTGTAATAGTCTGAATAGGTTATAGCTGTTAATGGTCCCCAGGTGTAATGGTCTAATGGTCCCAATGGTCCCCAGGTGTAATGGTCCCCAATGGTCCCCAGGTGTAATTCAATGGTCCCCGGGTAATGCTCCCAATGGTCAGGTGTAATGGTCCCAATGAATTCTGGTTAATTCTAATGGTCCCAGGTGTAATGGTCCCAATGGTCCCAGGTGTAATGGTCCCAATGGTCCCCAGGTAATGCTTGGTCCCAGGTGTAATGGTCCCAATGGTCAGGTGTAATGGTCCCAATATCAATGGTCCCAATGGGTGTAATGGTCCCAATGGTCCCCAGGTGTAATGGTCCCAATGGTCCCCAGGTGTAATGGTCCCAATGGTCCCCAGGTGTAATGGTCCCAATGGTCCCAGGTGTAATGGTCCCAATGGTCCCAGGTGTAATGGTCCCAATGGTCCCCAGGTGTAATGGTCCCAATGGTCCCCAGGTGTATGTGCTCCCAATGGTCCCAGGTGTAATGTCCAATGGTCCCCAGGTGTAATGCTCCCAATGGTCCAGGTGTAATGCTCCCAATGGTCCCCAGGTGTAATGGTCCCAATGGTCCCTTGTACTCTAATGGTCCAGGTGTAATGGTCCCAATGGTCCCCAGGTGTAATGCTCCCAATGGACCCAGGTGTAATGCTCCCAATGGTCCCCAGGTGTAATGTCCCAATGGTCCCCAGGTTAATGGTCCAAGGTGTAATGCTCCCAATGGTCCCTGGGTACATCCCAATGGTCCCCTGGGTACAATACTCCATGGTCCCAGGTGTAATGCTCCCAATGGTCCCCAGGTGTAACCAGCCCCAGGTGTAATGCTCCAATGGTCTGGTGTAATGCTCCAATGGACCCAGGTGTAATGGTCCCCAATGGTCAGGTGCTATGGTCCCGGTGTAATGGTCCCAGGTGTAATGGTCCCAGGTATAATGGTCCCGGTGTACAGTAATGGTCCCAGTATAATGGTCCAGGTGTACAATATGGTCCCAGGTGTAATGGTCCCAATAATGGTCCCCAGGTGTAATAGTCGATAATTCCCAGGAAAGTAATTTGCAGTGTAATGGTCCCAGGTGTAATGGTCCGTTAATGGTCCCAGGTGTAATGGTCCCAGTATAATGGTCCCAGGTGTTACAGTAATGGTCCCAGGTATAATGGTCCCGGTGTGCATAATGGTCAGGTGTAATGGTCCCAATGGTCCCCAGTGTAATGGTCCCAAATGGTCCCCAGGTGTAATCTCAATGGTCCAGGTGTAATGCTCCCAATGGTCAGGTGTAATGCTCCCAATGGTCCCAAGGTGTCATGTTAATGGTCAGGTGTAATGTTCCCAAGGGTGTAATGGTCTGAGTGCCAATAACTCCCAATAGTCCCTAATTGTAATAATCTCCAATGATCTGGTGTAATGCTCCCAATGGTCCACAGGTGTAATGGTCCCAATGGTCCCCAGGTGTAATGGTCCCAATGGTCCCAGGTATAATGGTCCAGGTGTAATGGTCCAAGAAAGGTATAATGGTCCCAGGTGTATAATGGTCTGAAGTAGTAATGGTCCCAGGTTTCAATGGTCCCAGGTGTACATGTAATGGTGGTGTAATGGTCCCAATAGTTCGGTGTAATGGTCCCAATGGTCCCCAGGTGAACAATGATAATGGTTCCAGGTGTAATGGTCCCAGGTGTGATGGTCCAGGTGTAATGGTCAAGGTATAATGGTCCCAGGTGTAATGGTTCAGGTATAATGGTCCCAGGTGTACAGTAATGTCCAGGTGCTGTTGGGTCCAGGTGTAATGGTCCCAGGTGTACAGTAATCACGGTATACAAGTGGTCCCAGGAAATGTCAATAATGGTCCCCAGGTGTACAGTAATGGTCCCAGGTGTCAATGTGGTCCCAGGTATAATGGTCCCAGGTGACAGTAATGGTCTCAGGTGTAATGGTTAAGGTGTACAATGTGGTCCCAGGTGTAGTCCCAGGTGTACAATAATGGTCCCATGTAATGGTCTCAAGGTGTAATGGTCCAAGGTGTACAGATGGTCCCAAATAATGGTCCCAGAGTATGGTCCAGGGTAGTAATGGTCCCAGGTGTGTAATGTGGTCCCAGGTGTATGTCCCTAGTGGCAGGTGATGGTCCCTAGGTGTACAGTAATGGTCCAGGTGTAATGGTCCAGGTGTACAGTAATGTGGTCCGTGTAAATTGGTCCCAGGTGTAATGGTCCCAGGTATAATGGTCCCAGGTGTAATGGTCAGGGTACAGTAATGGTCCCAGGTGTAATGGCTCCCAGGTGGAATGGTCCCAGGTGTAAATGGTCCCAGGTAGTAATTGTCCCAGGGTGTAGTGGTCCCAGGTGTGTGTGGTCCCAGGTGTAATGGTCCCAGGTGTAATGGTCCCAGGTGTAATGGTCCCAGGTGTAATGGTCCCAGGTGTAATGGTCCCAGGTGTCAGTAATGGTCCCAGGTGTAGTGGTCCCAAGGTGTACAGTAATGGTCCCAGGTGAGTGGTCCCAAGTGTGGTATGGTCCCAGGTGTACAGTAATGGTCCCAGGAGTAATGATTCCAGGTGTAATGATTTGTAGGTGTCAATGTGGTCCCAGGTGTAATGGTCCCAGGTCTACAGTAGTGGTCCCAGGTGTGGTCTCAGGTGTACATGTGATCCCAGGTGTAATGGTCTCCAGGTGTAATGGTCTCAGGTGTGCAAGTATGGTCCCAGGTGTAATGGTCTCCAGGTGTAATGGTCCCAGGTGTGTATGGTCCCAGGTGTAGTAAGGTCCCAGGTGTAATGGTCCAGTGTACAATGGTCCCAGGTGTGTGTGTTCCCAGGTGTAATGGTCCCAGGTGTACAATAATGGTCCCAGAGTATGGTCCCAGGTGTAATGGTCCCAGGTGTACAGTATTGGTCCCAGGTGTACATTAACGGTCCCAGGAGTACAATGTGGTCCCAGGTGTGAATGGTCCCAGGTATACAGTATGGTCCCAGATGTACAATGTGGTCCCAGGTGTACAGTAATGGTCCCAGGTGTACAGTAATGGTCCCAGGTGTGCAGTAATGGTCCCAGGTATACAGTAATGGTCCCAGGTGTACAGTAATGGTCCCAGGTGTACAGTAATGGTCCCAGGTGTACAATGTGGTCCCAGGTATAATGGTCCTGAGTGTGCAGTAATGGTCTCAGGTGTAATGGTCCAAGGTGTACAGTAATGGTCCCAGGTATAATGGTCCCAGGTATGTCAGGGACATTAATGGTCCTAGGTGTCAGTAATGGTCCCAGGTGTAATGGTCCCTGGTGTCAGTATGGTCCCAGGTGTACAGTAATGGTCCCAGGTGTAGTGGTCCCAGGTGTGCAGTAATGGTCCCAGGTTTAATGGTCCCAGGTATAATGGTCCCAGGTGTAATGGTCCCAGGGGTACAGTAATGGTCCCAGGTGTCAGTAATGGCCCCAGGTGTAATGGTCCCAGGTGTGCAGTAATGGTCCCAGGTGTACAGTAATGGTCCCAGGTGTAGTGGTCCCAGGTGTACAGTAATGGTCCCAGGTGTAATGGTCCCAGGTGTAATGGTCCCAGGTGTAATGGTCCCAGTGTAATGGTCCCAGTGTAATGGTCCCAGGTGTACAGTAATGGTCCCAGGTGTAATGGTCCCAGGTGTATAATGGTCCCAGGTGTAATGGTCCCAGGGTGTACAGTAATGGTCCCAAGTGTAAGTGGTCCCAGGTGTGCAATGGTCCCAGGAGTATGGTCTCCAGGTGTAATGGTCCCAGATGTACATTAATGGTCCCAGGTGTAATGGTCTACAGGGTCTACAGTAATGGTCCCAGGTGTAATGGTCTCCAGGTGTCAGTAATGGTCCCAGGTGTAATGGTCCCAGGTGTAATGGTCTCCAGGTGTACAGTAATGGTCCCAGGTGTAATGGTCTCAGGTTGTAATGGTCCCAGGTGTGCAATATGGTCCCAGGTGTACAGTAAGGTCCCAGTGTAATGGTCCCAGGTGTGCAAGAAATGGTCTCCAGGTGTACAATGTTCCCAGGTAATGGTCCCAGGTGTAATGGTCCCAGGTGTAATAGTCTCAGGTGTACAGCATTGGTCCCAGGTGTACAGTAACGGTCCCAGGAGTACAGTAATGGTCCCAGGTGTGCAATGGTCCGGTATACAATAATGGTCCAGATGTACAGTAATGGTCCCCAAATGTACAGTAATGGTCCAGGTGTACAGTAATGGTCCCAGGTGTACAGTAATGGTCCCAGGTATACAGTAATGGTCCAGATATAGTAATGGTCCCAGGTGTACAGTAATGGTCCCAGGTGTACAATGTGGTCCCAGGTGACAATAATGGTCCCAGGTGACAGTAATGGTCCCAGGTGCAAGTGGATGGTACAATAATGGTCCCAGGTGTACAGTAATGGGCCCCAGATGTACAATAATGGTCCCAGGTGCACAGTAATGGTCCCAGGTGTACAGTAATGGTCCCAGGTGTACAGTAATGGTCCCAGGTGTAATGGTCCCAGGTGTGCAATATGGTCCCAGATGTGCAATGTGGTCCCAGGTGCACAATTGGTCCCAGGTGTGTGGTCCCAGGTGTGCAGTAATGGTCCAAGGTGTCATAATAGTCCCAGGTGTACAGTAATGGTCCCAGGTGTGTGTGGTCAGGTGTTATTAACGTCCCAGGTGTACAATGGTCCAGGTATGTAATGTTCCCAGGTGTACAATATGGTCCCAGGTGTACAGTATGGTTCCAGGTGTACAGTAATGGTCCCAGGTGTACAATGGTCCCAGGTGTAAGTGGTCCAAGTGTACAATTGGTCCCAGGTGCAGTAATGGTCCCAGGTGTACATAAGTGGTCCCAGGTGTAATGGTCCCAGGTGTACAGTAATGGTCCCAGGTGTAAGTAGGTCCCAGACATAATGGTCCCAGGTGTAATAATGGTCCCCAAGGTGTCCTAATGGTCCCAGGTGTCAGTAATGGTCCCAGGTTTACAGTAATGGTCCCAAAGCATAATGGTCCCAGGAGTACAGTAAGGTCCCAGGTGTCAGTAATGGTCAGGCAAATAGTCCCAGGTGTACAGTATATGGTCCCAGGTGTAATGGTCCCAGGTATACAGTAATAGTCCAGGTGAATGGTCCCAGGTGCAGTAATGGTCCCAGGTGTAATGGTCCCAGGTGTACAGTAATGGTCCCACAGGTGTGCAGTAAATGGAGTGTAAATGGTCCCAGATGTACAGTAATGGTCCCAGGTGTACAGTAATGGTCCCAGGTGTACAGTAATGGTCCAGGTGTAATGGTCCCAGGTGTACAGTAATGGTCCCAGGTTGTAATGGTCCCCAGAGTGTACAGTAATGGTCCCAGGTGTACAGTAATGGTCCCAGGTGTACAGTAGTGGTCCCAGGTGTAAGTAGTGGTTCAGGTGTACAGTAATGGTCCCAATTGTACAGTAAGGTCCCAGGATAATGGTCCCCAGGTGTATAATGGTCCCAGGTTTACAATGGTCCCAGGCATAATGGTCCCAGGTGTACAGTAAGGTCCCAGGAGTGTACAATAATGGTCCCCAGGTAAGAGTCAGGGTACAGTAATGGTCCCAGGTGTGGTCCCAGGTTAGTAATGGTCCCAGGTGTGCAGTAATGGTCCCAGGTGTGCAATGTGGTCCCAGGTATACAGTAATGGTCCCAGGTGTACAATAATGGTCCCAAGTGTGAATGGTCCCAGGTGTGCAATGGTCCCAGGTGTACAGTAATGGTCCCAGGTGTATATTAATGGTTCAGGTGTACAGTAATGGTCCCAGGTGTGGTCCCAGGCATAATGGTCCCAGGGTACAATGGTCCCAGGTGTCAGTAATGGTCCCAGGGTACAGTAATGGTCCCAGGTGTACAATGTGGTCCCAGGTGCAGTAATGGTCCCATATAATGGTCCCAAGTGTAATGGTCCCAGGTGTACAGTAATGGTCCCAGTGTACAGTAATGGTCCCAGGTATAATGGTCAAAGAGTGTAATGGTCGGTGTACAATAATGGTCCCAGGTGTACAATGGTCCAGGCATAGTCCCAGGTGTAATTGGTCCCAGGTGTGCAATGTGGTCCCGGTGTAAGTGGTCCCAGGTGTACAGTAATGGTCCCAGGTGTACAATGTGGTCCCAGGTGTACAGTAATGGTCCCAGGTATAATGGTCCCCAGGTGTACAGTAATGGTCCAAGGTATACAGTAATGGTCCCAGGTGTAATGGTCCAGGGGGTACAGTAATGGTCCCAGGTAGCCAATAATGGTCCCAGGTGTACAGTAATGGTCCCAGGTATGTAGTAATGGTCCCAGGTGTACAGTAATGGTCCCAGGTGTAATGGTCCCAGGTATCAGTAATGGTCCCAGGTGTACAGTAATGGTCCCAGGTATATTAATGGTCCCAGGTGTGCAGTAATGGTCCCAGTGTATAATGGTCCCAGGTATACAGTAATGGTCCCAGGTGTACAGTAAATTCCCAGGTATACAGTAATGGTCCCAGGTGTACAGTAGTCCCAGGTGTACAGTAATGGTCCCGATGTGCAATGTGATCCCAGGTTAAGTAATGGTCCCCAAGTGTACAGTAATGGTCCCAGGTATAGTAATGGTCCCAGGTGTGTCAGTAATGGTCCCAGGTATGCAATGTGGTCCCAGGTTCGTAATGGTCCCAGGTGTGCAATGTGGTCCCCAAGTTATACAGTAATGGTCCCAGGTGTACAGTAATGGTCCCAGGTGTACAGTAATGGTCCCAGGTGTAGCATAATGGTCCCAGGTGTACAGTAATGGTCCCAGGTGTCAGTAATGGTCCCAGGTGTACGTAATGGTCCCAGGTATGTAATGGTCCCAGGTGTACAATGTGGTCCCAGGTGTGCAATAATGGTCCCAGGTGTAATGGTCCCAGGTGTGTAATGG
This sequence comes from Homarus americanus, assembly GCF_018991925.1. Taxonomy (NCBI): domain Eukaryota; kingdom Metazoa; phylum Arthropoda; class Malacostraca; order Decapoda; family Nephropidae; genus Homarus; species Homarus americanus. The sequence continues at coordinate 50,824 of NW_024751601.1, forward strand.
TCCCAGGTGTACAATTGGTCCCAGGTGTAATGGTCTGGGTGTACAGTAATGGTCCCAGGTGTACAGTAATGGTCCCAGGTGTAATGGTCCCAGGTGTACAGTAATGGTCCCAGGTGTGCAATGGTCTCAAGGTGTACAATGTGTCAGGTGTAATGGTCCCAGGTGTACAATGTGGTCCCAGGTGTAATGGTCCCAGGTGTAATGGTCTCCAGGTGTAGTATTGGTCTCAGGTGTACAATGTAACGGTCCCAGGAGTACAGTAATAGTCCCAGGTGTACAGTAATGGTCCCAGGTATACAGTAATGGTCCCAGATGTACAATATGGTCCCAGAGTGTACAGTAATGGTCCCAGGTGTGCAATGTGGTCCCAGGTGTACAGTAATGGTCCCCAGGTATGCAGTAATGGTCCCAGATGTACAGTAATGGTCCCAGATGTGCAGTAATGGTCCCAGGTGTAATGGTCCCAGGTATAATGGTACCAGGTGTGCAATGAATGGTCTCAGTAATGGTCAGGTGTGTACAGTAATGGTCCCAGGTATAATGGTCCCAGGTATGGTCCAAGGGGGACAGTAATGGTCTAGGTGTCCAATGTGGTCAGGTTCCAAGAGTGAATGGTCCATGTACAGTGATGGTCCCAGGTGTACAGTAATGGTCCCAGTGTAGTGGTCCCAGGTGTACAGTAATGGTCCCAGGTTAATGGTCCCAGTATAATGGTCCCAGGTGTAATGGTCCCAGGGGTACAGTAATGGTCCCAGGTGTCAGTAATGGCCCCAGGTGGAGATGGTCCCAGGTGTACAGTAATGGTCCCAGGTGTAGTGGTCCCAGGTGTACAGTAATGGTCCCAGGTGTAATGGTCCCAGGTGTAATGGTCCCAGGTGTAATGGTCCCAGGTGTAATTGTCCAGGTGTAATGGTCCCAGGTGTACAGTGTGGTCCCAGGTGTAGTGGTCCCAGGTGTACAGTAATGGTCCCAGGTGTAATGGTCCCAGGTGTGTGTAGTCCCAAGTGTAGTGGTCCCAGGTGTACAATGTGGTCCCAGGAGTATGGTCTCAGGTGTGGTCCCAGATGTACAGTAATGGTCCCAGGTGTAATGGTCCCAGGTCTGCAATGTGGTCCCAGGTGTAATGGTCTCAGGTGTAATGTGGTCCCAGGTGTATGGTCTCGTTAATGGTCTCAGGTGTACAATATGGTCAGGTGTAATGGTCTCCAGGTGTAATGGTCCCAGGTGTGTGTGGACTATGGTGTACAGTAAAGGTCCCAGGTGTAATGGTCCCAGGTGTACAGAAATGGTCTCAGGTGTACAGTAATGTTCCCAGTGTAATGGTCCCAGGTGTACAGTAATGGTCCCAGGTGTAATGGTCCCAGGTGTAATAGTCTCAGGTGTACAGTGGTCCCAGGTGTACAATGCAGTCCCAGGGTACAATAATGGTCCCAGGTGTGCAGTAATGGTCCCAGGTATGATAATGGTCCCAGATGTACAGTAATGGTCCCCAGATGTACAGTAATAGTCCCAGGTGTGCAATATGGTCCCAGGTGTCAATTGGTCCCAGGTAATAAAGTCCCAGATATACAGTAATGGTCCCAGATGTGCAATATGGTCCCAGGTGTACAGTAATGGGTCCCAGGTGCACAGTAACGTCCCCAGGTGTACAGTAATGGTCCCAGGTGTGCAATGTGGTCCCAGGTATCAATATGGTCCCAGGTGTACAGTAATGGGCCCCAGATGTGCAATGTGGTCCCAGGTGCACAGTAACGGTCCCAGGTGTACAGTAATGGTCCCAGGTGTCAGTATTTCCAGGTGTACAGTAATGGTCCCAGGTGTACAATGGTCCCCAGATGTGCAATGGTCCCAGGTGCACAGTAATGGTCCCAGGTGTGCAGTAATGGTCCCAGGTGTACAGTAATGGTCCAAGGTGTACAGTAATGGTCCCAGGTGTACAATGTGGTCCCAGGTGTCAGTAATGTCCCAGGATTACAGTAACTGTCCCAGGTTCAGTAATTGTCCCCAGATGTACAGTAATGGTCCCAGGTGTACAGTAATGGTCCCAGATGTGCAGTAATGGTTCAGGTGTACAGTGTGGTCCCAGGTGTGCAGTAATGGTCCCAGGTGTACAGTAATGGTCCCAGATGTACAGTAATGGTCCCAGGTGTACAGTAACGGTCCCAGGTGTACAGTAGTGGTCCCAGGTGTAGAGTAATGGTCCCAGGTGTGCAGTAATGGTCCCAGGTGTACAGTAAGGTCCCAGGCATAATGGTCCCAGGTGTACAGTAATGGTCCCAAGTTATAGTAATAGTCCCAGGCATAATGGTCCCAGGTGTACAATAATGGTTTACAGTAATGGTCCCAGGGATAATGGTCCCAGGGTACAGTAATGGTCCCAGGTGTCAATGGTCCCAGGCATAATAGTCCCAGGAGGCAGTAATGGTCCCAGGTGTAATGGTCCCAGGTATACAGTAATGGTCCCCAGGCGTACAGTAATGGTCAGGTGTACAGTAATGGTCCCGGTGTAATGGCCCAGGTGTGCAGTAATGGTCCCAGGTGCAGTACTGTCCCAGGTGTACAATGGTGTCCCCAGATGTACAGTAATGGTCCCAGGTGTACAGTAATGGTCCCAGATGTACAATATGGTTCCAGGTGTGCAATGGTCCCAGGTGTACAGTAACGGTCCCAGGTGTACAATGTGGTCCCAGATGTACAGTAATGGTCCCAGGTACAGTAACGTCCCAGGTACAGTAGTGGTCCCAGGTGTAGAGAAAGTGGTCCCAGGTGTACAGTAATGGTCCCAGGTGTACAGTAAAGGTCCAGGCATAAATGGTCCCAGGTGTACAGTAATGGTCCCAGGTTTACAGTAATGGTCCCAGGCATAATGGTCCCAGGAGTACAGTAAAGGTCCCAGGTACAGTAATGGTCCCAGGCATAAGAGTCCCAGGAGTACAGTAATGGTCCCAGGTGTAATGGTCCCAGGTATACAGTAATGGTCCCAGGTGTACAGTAATGGTCCCAGGTGTACAGTAATGGTCCCAGGTATGGCATAAGTCCCAGGGTACAATAATGGTCCCAAGTACAGTAATGGCCCCAGGTGTACAGAAATGGTCCCAGGTGTACAGTAATGGTCCCAGGTATATTAATGGTTCCAGGTGTACAGTAATGGTCCCAGGTGTAATGGTCCCAGGCATAATGGTCCCAGGAGTGCAGTAATGGTCCCGGTGTAGCTGTAATGGTCCCAGGAGTACAGTAATGGTCCCAGGAGTACAGTAATGGTCCCAGGTACAGTAATGGTCCCATGCATAATGGTCCCAGGAGTACAGTAATGGTCCCAGGTGTACAGTAATGGTCCCAAGTGTACAGTAATGCCCCAGGCATAATGGTCCAGAGTACAGTAATGGTCCCAGGTGTACAATAATGGTCCCAAGTGTACAGTAATGGTCCCAGGCATAATGGTCCCAGGTAGAATGGTCCCAGGTGTACAGTAATGGTCCGCGTGTACAGTAATGGTCCCAAGTGTACAGTAATAGTCCCAGGTGCAGTAATGGTCCCAGGTGTACAGTAATGGTCCCAGGTATAATGGTCCCAGGTTTACAGTAATGGTCCAGGATACAGTAATGGTCCCAGGTGTAATGGTCCCAGGGGGTAGCAATGGTCCCAGGTATACAGTAATGGTCCCAGGTGTACAGTAATGGTCCCAGGTATACAGTAATGGTCCCAGGTGTACAGTAATGGTCCCAGGTGTACAGTAATGGTCCCAGGTATACAGTAATGGTCCCAGGTGTATGATGGTCCCAGGTATACAGTAATGGTCCCAGGTGTACAGTAATGGTCCCAGGTGTACGTAATGGTCCCAGGTATACAGTAATGGTCCCAGGTACAGTAATGTCCCAGGTATACAGTAATGGTCCCAGGTGTACAGTAATGGTCCCAGGTGTACAGTAATGTCCCAGGTGTACAGTAATGGTCCCAGGTAGTAATGGTCCCAGGTGTACAGTAATGGTCCCAGGTATACAGTAATGGTCCCAGGTGTACAGTAATGGTCCCAGGTATACAGTAATGGTCCCAGGTGTACAGTAATGGTCCCAGGTGTACAGTAATGGTCCCAAGTATAAGTATGGTCCCAGGTGTACAGTAATGGTCCCAGGTGTACAGTAATGGTCCCAGGTGTAGAGTAATGGTTCCAGGTGTACAGTAATGGTCCCAGGTGTAGTAATGGTCCCAGGTGTACAGTAATGGTCCCAGGTATACAGTAATGGTCCCAGGTGTACAGTAATGGTCCCAGGTGTACAGTAATGGTCCCAGGTGTACAGTATTGGTCCCAGGTGTACAGTAATGGTCCCAGGTGTACAGTAATGGTCCCAGGTGTAATGGTCCTAAAAGTAATGGTCCCAGGTGTACAGTAATGGTCCCAGGTGTAATGGTCCTAGGTGTACAGTGGTCCCAGGTGTACAGAAATGGTCTCAGGTGTACAGTAATGTTCCCGGGTGTAATGGTCCCAGGTGTGTAATGGTCCCAGGTGTAATGGTCCCAGGTGTAATGGTCTCAGGTGTACAGTATTGGTCTCAGGTGTACAGTAATGGTCCCAGGTGTAATGGTCCCAGGTGTACAGTAATGGTCCCAGGTGATACAGTATGGTCCCAGATGTACAGTAATGGTCCCCAGATGATGTAATGGTCCCAGGTGTACAGTAATGGTCCCAGGTGTACAGTAATGGTCCCAGGTATACAGTAATGGTCCCAGATGTACAGTAATGGTCCCCAGATGTACAGTAATGGTCCCAGGTGTACAGTAATGGTCCCAGGTATAATGGTACCAGGTGTACAGTAATGGTCTCAGGTGTAATGGTCCAAGGTACAGTAATGGTCCCAGGTATAATGGTCCCAGGTATGGTCCAAGGGGACAGTAATGGTCCTAGGTGTCCAGTAATGGTCCTAGGTGTCCAGTAATGGTCCCAGGTGTATGGTCCCTGGTGTACAGTGATGGTCCCAGGTGTACAGTAATGGTCCCAGGTGTAGTGGTCCCAGGTGTACAGTGATGGTCCCAGGTTTAATGGTCCCAGGTATAATGGTCCCAGGTGTAATGGTCCAAGGGGTACAGTAATGGTCCCAGGTGTCCAGTAATGGCCCCAGGTGGAATGGTCCCAGGTGTACAGTAATGGTCCCAGGTGTAGGTCCCAGGTGTACAGTATGGTCCCAGGTGTAATGGTCCCAGGTGTAATGGTCCCAGGTGTAATGGTCCCACGTGTAATTGTCCCAGGTGTAATGGTCCCAGGTGTACAGTAATGGTCCCGGTGTAGTGGTCCCAGGTGTACAGTAATGGTCCCAGGTGTAATGGTCCCAGGTGTACAGTAATAGTCCCAAGTGTAGTGGTCCCAGGTGTACAGTAATGGTCCCAGGAGTAATGGTCTCAGGTGTAATGGTCCCAGATGTACAGTAATGGTCCCAGGTGTAATGGTCCCAGGTCTACAGTAATGGTCCCAGGTGTAATGGTCTCAGGTGTACAGTAATGGTCCCAGGTGTAATGGTCTCAGGTGTAATGGTCTCAGGTGTACAGTAATGGTCCCAGGTGTAATGGTCTCAGGTGTAATGGTCCCAGGTGTACAGTAATGGTCCCAGGTGTACAGTAAAGGTCCCAGGTGTAATGGTCCCAGGTGTACAGAAATGGTCTCAGGTGTACAGTAATGTTCCCAGGTGTAATGGTCCCAGGTGTACAATGGTCCCAGGTGTAATGGTCCCAGGTGTAATGGTCTCAGGTGTACAGTATTGGTCCCAGGTGTACAGTAACGGTCCCAGGAGTACAGTAATGGTCCCAGGTGTGCAGTAATGGTCCCAGGTATACAGTAATGGTCCCAGATGTATGTAACCCAGATGTACAGTAATGGTCCCAGTGCTGTACTTGGTCCCAGGTACAGTAATGGTCCCAGGTATACAGTAATGGTCCCAGATATACAGTAATGGTCCCCAGATGTGTAATGGTCCCAGGTGTACTGTGCACGGGTCCCAGGTGCACAGTAACGGTCCCAGGTACAGTAATGTCCCAGGTGTACAGTAATGGTCCCAGGTATACAGTAATGGTCCCAGGAGCAGTAATGGGCCCCAGATGTACAGTAATGGTCCCAGGTGCACAGTAACGGTCCCAGGTGTACAGTAATGGTCCCAGGTGTACGATGTCCCAGGTGTACAGTAATGGTCCCAGGTGTACAGTAATGGTCCCCAGATGTACTGTAATGGTCCCAGGTGCACAGTAATGGTCCCAGGTACAGTAATGGTCCCAGGTGTACAGTAATGGTCCAAGGTACAGTAATGGTCCCAGGTGTACAGTAATGGTCCCAGGTACAGTAATGGTCCTGTGTGTACAGTAACTGTCCCAGGTGTACAGTAATTGTCCCCAGATGTACAGTAATGGTCCCAGGTGTACGTAATGGTCCCAGATGTACAGTAATGGTTCCAGGTGTACTGTAATGGTCCCAGGTGTACAGTAACGGTCCCAGGTGTACAGTAATGGTCCCAGATGTACAGTAATGGTCCCAGGTGTACAGTAACGGTCCCAGGTGTACAGTAGTGTCCCAGGTGTAGAGTAGTGGTCCCAGGTGTACGGTAATGGTCCCAGGTGTACAGTAAAGGTCCCAGGCATAATGGTCCCAGGTGTACAGTAATGGTCCCAAGTTTATGGTAATAGTCCCAGGCATAATGGTCCCAGGTGTACAGTAATGGTCCCAGGTTTACAGTAATGGTCCCAGGCATAATGGTCCCAGGAGTACAGTAAAGGTCCCAGGTGTACAGTAATGGTCCCAGGCATAATAGTCCCAGGAGTACAGTAATGGTCCCAGGTGTAATGGTCCCAGGTATACAGTAATGGTCCCAGGCGTACAGTAATGGTCCCAGGTGACAGTAATGGTCCCAGGTGTAATGGTCCCAGGTACAGTAATGGTCCCAGGTGTACAGTAACTGTCCCAGGTGTACAGTAATTGTCCCAGATGTACAGTATGGTCCCAGGTGTACAGTAATGGTCCCAGATACAGTAATGGTTCCAGGTGTACAGTAATGGTCCCAGGTGTACAGTAACGGTCCCAGGTGTACAGTAATGGTCCCAGATGTACAGTAATGGTCCCAGGTGTACAGTAACGGTCCCAGGTGTACAGTAGTGGTCCCAGTGTAGAGTAGTGGTTCCAGGTGTACAGTAATGGTCCCAGGTGTACAGTGTGGTCCCAGGCATAATGGTCCCAGGTGTACAGTAATGGTCCCAGGTTTACAGAATGGTCCCAGGCACATGGTCCCAGGAGTACAGTAAAGGTCCCAGGTACAGTAATGGTCCCAGGCACAAGAGTCCCAGGAGTACAGAATGGTCCCAGGTGTAATGGTCCCAGGTATACAGTAATGGTCCCAGGTGTACAGTAATGGTCCCAGGTGTACAGTATGGTCCCAGGTATACAGTAATGGTCCCAGGTGTACAATAATGGTCCCAAGTGTACAGTAATGGCCCCAGGTGTACAGAAATGGTCCCAGGTGTACAGTAATGGTCCCAGGTGTATATTAATGGTTCCAGGTGACAGCAGGTCCCAGGTGTAATGGTCCCAGGCACAATGGTCCCAGGAGTACAGTAATGGTCCCAGGTGACAGTAATGGTCCCAGGAGTACAGTAATGGTCCCAGGAGTACAGAATGGTCCCAGGTGTACAGTAATGGTCCCATGCATAATGGTCCCAGGAGTACAGTAATGGTCCCAGGTGTACGTGAATGGTCCCAAGTGTGCTGTAATGCTCCCAGGCATAATGGTCCAAGGAGTACAGTAATGGTCCCAGGTGTAAAAATGGTCCCAAGTGTGCAGTAATGGTCCCAGGCATAATGGTCCCAGGTGTACAGTAATGGTCCCAGGTGCAGAATGGTCCTGGTGTACAGTAATGGTCCCAGGTGTACAGTATCCCAGGTGTACAGTAATGGTCCCAGGTGTACAGTAATGGTCCCAGGTGTAATGGTCCCAGGTTTACAGTAATGGTCCAAGGATACAGTAATGGTCCCAGGTGTAATGGTCCCAGGGTACAGTAATGGTCCCAGGTATACAGTAATGGTCCCAGGTGTACAGTAATGGTCCCAGGTATACAGAGGTCCCAGGTGTACAGCAATGGTCCCAGGTGTACAGAAGATCCCATACAGTAATGGTCCCAGGTGTACAGTAATGGTCCCAGGCATACAGTAATGGTCCCAGGTACAGTAATGGTCCCAGGTGTACAGTAATGGTCCTGTACAGTATGGTCCCAGGTGTACAGTAATGGTCCCAGGTGCTACAGAACGGTCCCAGGTGTACAGTAGCACGTGGTCCCAGGTGTACAGTAATGGTCCCAGGTACAGTAATGGTCCCAGTGTACAGTAATGGTCCCAGGTATGCTGTCATGGTCCCCAGGTGTACAGTAATGGTCCCAGGTGCACAGAACGGTCCCAGGTGTACAGAATGATCCCAGGTATATAGTAATGGTCCCAGGTGTACAGTAATGGTCCCAGGATAACAGTAATGGTCCCAGGTGTACAGTAATGGTCCCAGGTATACAGTAATGGTCCCAGGTGTGATAATGGTCCCAGGTGTACTGAACGGTCAGGTATACAGTAATGGTCCCAGGTGTACAGTAATGGTCCCAGGTGTAGAGTAATGGTTCCAGGTGTACAGTAATGGTCCCAGGTGTGGCATGGTCCCAGGTGTACAGAATGGTCCCAGATGCAGGTCCCAGGTGTACAGTAATGGTCCCAGGTGTACAGTAATGTCCAGGTAGTAATGGTCCCAGGTGTACAGTAATGGTCCCAGGTGTGTGTGCAATGGTCCCAGGTGTAATGGTCCTGTGTATGGTAATGGTCCCAGGTGTAGTCATGGTCCCAGGTGTAATGGTCCTGGTGTACAGTAATGGTCCCAGGTGTACAGTAATGGTCCCAGGTGTACAGTAATGGTCCCAGGTGTAATGGTCCTGGTGTACAGTATGGTCCCAGGTAGTAATGGTCCCAGGTGTGTAATGGTCCCAGGTGCAGTAATGGTCCCAGGTGTAATGGTCCTGGTGTACAGTGCACGGTCACAGGTGTAAGTACGGTCCCAGGTGTACAGTAATGGTCCCAGGTGTATGGTCCTGGGTGTACAGTAATGGTCTCGAGGTCAGTAATGGTCCCAGGTGCACACATCGGTCCCAGGTGTGTTGAAGGTCCCCAGGTGTACAGTAATGGTCCGGTGTCAGAGTAATGGTCCCAGGTGTCAATAATGGTCCCAGGTGTGCAGTAATGGTCCCAGGTGTAATGGTCCAGGGTAATGGCCCAGGTGAGAGGTCCCAGGTGTACAGTAATGGTCCCAGGTGATAATGGTCCCAGGTGTACAGTATGGTCCTAGGTGTACAGCAGGTCCCAGGTGTACAGTAATGGTCCCAGGTGTACAGTAATGGTCCCAGGTGTAATGGTCCCACAGTGTAATGGTCCCAGGTGTACAGTAATGGTCCCAGGTGTACAGCAATGGTCCCAGGTGTAGTGGTCCCAGGTGTAATGGTCCCGGTTAAGTAGTCCCAGGTGCACAGTAATGGTCCCAGGTGTACAGTAATGGTCCCAGGTGTACAGTAATGGTCCCAGGTGTACAGTAATGGTCCTAGGTGAATGGTCCAGGTGTAATGGTCCCAGGTGTACAGTAATGGTCCCAGGTGTAATGGTCCCAGGTGTACAGTAATGGTCCCGGTGTAATGTCCCAGGTGAGTCCCAGGTGTACAGTAATGGTCCCAGGTGTACAGTAATGGTCCCAGGTGTACAGTAATGGTCCCAGGTGTACAGTAATGGTCCCAGGTGTACAGTAATGGTCCCAGGTGTACAGGAATGGTCCCAGGTGTAATGGTCCTGGGTGCGCTGGTGCAACACTGGTCATAATTGAGAGGTCAAGGGCGGCCATGTGTCTTCCCTGGGTCCCATGTCTTTCAGTGTCCCGCTGTCTTCCCAGGTCCCACAGGTCTCCCAGGTCCCACAGGTCTTCCCCAGGTCCCACAGGTCTTCCCAGTCCCACAGGTCCCTTCCCAGGTCCCGACAGGTCCTCTCCCAGGTCCCACAGGTCTTCCCAGGTCCCACAGGTCTCCCAGTCCCACAGGTCTTCCCAGGTCCCCACAGGTTCCTTCCCAGGTCCTGGCTAGGTCTCTCCCAGGCCCACAGGTCTTCCCCAGTGTCCCACAGGTCTTCCCAGGTCCTGCTGTCTCCCAGTGTCCCGCTGGTCTCCCCTGTGTCCCCCAGGTCTTCCCAGGTCTGCTCAGGCTCCCAGTGTCCCACAGGTCTTCCCCAGTCCCGTCAGGTCTTCCCAGTCCCACAGGTCTTCTCCCCAGTCCCACAGGCCTTCCCAGGTCCTGCCAGGTCTCCTGTCCTGGCTGTCTTCCCAGGTCCTGCCAGGTCTTCCTGTAGGTCCCACAGGTCTTCCCTAGTCCCACAGGTCTCCCAGGTCCCACAGGTCTCCCAGGTCCCACAGGTCTCCTGTGTCCCACAGGTCTCCCAGTCCCACAGGTTCCTGTGTCCCACAGGTCTTCTCAGGTCCCACAGGTCTCCCCAGGTCCTGGCCAGGTCTCCCAGTCCCCACAGGTCTCTCTCCCCAGGTCCCTGGCCAGGTCTCCCAGGTCCCACAGGTCTCTCCCAGGTCCCACAGGTCTTCCCAGGTCCCGGCTGTCTTCCCAGGTCCCTGACAGGTCTTCCCAGGTCCCACAGGTCTTCCAGTGTCCTGCAGGTCTTCCCAGGTCCCACAGGTTCCTCCTGTGTCCCACAGGCTCTTCCCCAGGTCCTGCTGGTGGTCTTCCCAGGTCCCACAGGTCTTCCTAGTGTCCTGCTGAGGTCTTCCCAGGTCCCACAGGTCCCTTCAGTCCCACAGGTCTCTCCAGTGTCCCTCCAGGTCTCCAGTGTCCCAGCCAGGTCTCCCCAGGTCCCCCAGGTCTCCCAGTCCCACAGGTCTTCAGGTCCCACAGGTTCCTTCCAGGTCCCACAGGTCTCCAGTGTCCGCCAGGTCTTCCCCAGGTCCCGGACAGGTCTCTCCCAGTCCCACAGGTCTTCCCAGGTCCCACAGGTCTTCCTCCCCAGGTCCTGGCCAGGCTCCTTTCAGGTCCCACAGGTCTTCCCTGTGTCCTGGCTGTGTCTTTCTGTGTCCCACAGGTCTTCCAGTGTCCCACAGGTCTCTCCCAGTGTCCCTCAGGTCTTCCCAGGTCCCACAGGTTCCCCAGGTCCTGCTGTGTCTTTTCAGTGTCCCACAGGTCTTTCCAGTGTCCTGCCAGGTCTTCCTGTGTCCTGCTGTGTCTTCCTGTCCCCAGGTCTTCCTAGTCCCACAGGTCTTCCAGTGTCCCACAGGTCTTCCCAGGTCCCACAGGTCCCACAGGTCTCCCAGTGTCCCACAGGTTCTCTCCAGGTCCCACAGGTCTCCCAGGTCCCGACAGGTCTTCAGTGTCCCACAGTCTCTCCAGTGTCCCCACAGGTCTTCCCAGGTCCTGGCTGGTCTTCCCAGTGTCCCACAGGTCTCTCTCTCCCAGGTCCTGCCAGGTCTCCCCAGGTCCCACAGGCCCCAGTGTCCTGCTGCAGGTCTTCCTGTGTCCCGCTGGTCCTCCAGGTCCCTGGCCAGTTCTCTCCCTGTGTCCCACAGTCTTCAGTGTCCCACAGGTCTTCCTGTGTCCCACTGTCTTCCCAGGTCCCACAGGTCTTCCTTGTCCTGGCTGTGTCTTCCCAGTCCCACATGTGTCTTCCAGTGTCCCACAGGTCTCCAGGTCCCAGGTCCCTTCCCAGGTCCCACAGGTCTTCCCAGGTCCCGGCCAGGTCTCCCAGGTCCCACAGGTCCCACAGGTCTCCCAGTGTCCCACAGGTCTCCCAGGTCCCACAGGTCTTCCCCAGTCCTGCCAGGTCTTCCCCAGGTCCTGCTGTGTCTCTCCTGTGTCCCACAGTGTCTTCCCAGTGTCCCACTGTCTTCCTGTCCCGGCTGTCTCCCTGTGTCCCACAGGTCTTCCTGTGTCCTGCCTGTGTCCTGTGTTCCTGTCAGGTCTTCCTGTGTCCCGCTGTGTCTTTCAGTGTCCCTGCTGTGTCTTCCCTGTGTCCTGGCTAGGTCTTCCCAGGTCCCACAGGGGTCTTCCCCAGGTCCCACAGGTCTCTCCAGTGTCCCACAGGTCTTCCCAGGTCCCACAGGTCTCCCCAGGTCCCACAGGTCTCCCAGGTCCCACAGGTCTTCCCAGGTCCCACAGGTCTTCCCCAGGTCCCCACAGGTCTTCCCAGGGTCCCACAGGTCTTCCTCCCCAGGTCCCACAGGTCTTCCTGTGTCCCACAGGCCTCCCCAGGTCCTGCTTGGCCCCTGTGTCCCACAGTCTCTCCAGTGTCCCGCCAGGTCTTCCAGTGTCCTGTCAGGTCTTCCTCAGGTCCGGCTGTGTCTTTAGTGTCCTGCTGTGTCTTCCTGTGTCCCACAGGCCTCCTGTGTCCCACAGGTCTTCCCAGGTCCTGCCATGTTCTCCTAGGTCCCACAGGGTCTTCCCTGTGTCCCACAGGTCTTCCCCAGGTCCCCACACAGGTCTCCCCAGGTCCCAGCCAGGCTCCCAGGTCCCACAGGTCTTCCCAGTCCCACAGGTCTCTCCCCAGGTCCCACAGGTCTCTCCCTGTGTCCCACAGGTCTTCTGTGTCCCACAGGTTCCTCCCAGGTCCCACAGGTCTTCCCTGTGTCCCACAGGTCTCCCAGGTCCCACAGGTCTTCCCAGGTCCCTGGCCAGGTCTCCCAGGTCCCACAGGTCTTCCTGTGTCCCACAGGTCTTCCCTGTGTCCTGGCCAGTCTTCCCCAGGTCCCACAGTGTCTTCCCGTGTCCCGCTGTGTCTTCCCTGTGTCCTGCTGTGTCTTCCTGTGTCCCGCTGTGTCTTCCTGTGTCCCGGCTGTGTCTTCCTGTGTCCCGCTGTGTCTCTCAGTGTCCCGCTGTGTCTTCCAGTGTCCCGCAGTGTCTTCCTGTGTCCCACTGTGTCTTCCTGTGTCCCGCTGTGTCTCTAGTGTCCCACAGTGTCTTCCCTGTGTCCTGCAGGTCTTCCTGGTCCCTGCCAGGTCTTCCCAGTGTCCCACAGGTCTTCCCTGTGCCTGCTGTCCTCCTGTGTCCCACTGTGTTCTCTCCAGTGTCCCGCTGTGTCTTCCTGTGTCCCCAGGTCTTCCTGTGTCCCGCTGTGTCTTCCTGTGTCCCGCCAGGTCTTCCCTCTGTGTCCCACTGTGTCTTCCTGTGTCCCGCTGTGTCTCTTCCTGTGTCCCGCTGTGTCTTCAGTCCCGCTGTGTCTTCCTGTGTCCTGCTGTGTCTTCCTGTGTCCCGCTGTGTCTTCCCAGTGTCCCGCTGTGTCTTCCTGTGTCCCACTGGTCTTCCTGTGTCCCGCTGTGTCTCCTGTGTCCCTCAGGTCTTCCTGTGTCCCACAGTTCTTCCTGTGTCCCACTGAGTCTTCTGGTCCCCAGGTCTTCCAGTCCTGCTGTGTCTTCCTGTGTCCCACTGTGTCTTCCTGTGTCCCGCTGTGTCTTCCTGTGTCCCGCTGTGTCTTCCTGTGTCCGCTGTGTCTCCTGTGTCCCACTGTGTCTTCCTGTGTCCGCCATCTTCCTTGTCCCACTGTGTCTTCCAGTGTCCCGCTGTGTCTCTCCAGTGTCCTGGCTGTGTCTTCCTGTGTCCTGCCAGGTCTTCCTGTGTCCGCGGCTGTGTCTTCAGTGTCCCGCTGTGTCTTCCAGTGTCCCGCTGCCTCCTGTGTCCCGCTGTGTCTTCCTGTGTCCCGCTGTGTCTTCCTGTGTCCCGCTGTGTCTTTCTGAGTTAGCTGCTCTCTCTCTCTCTCTCTCTCTCTCTCCCCAGTATATGTAAAACACCCGCCATATACGGTGCCTAGAGATCTGTCCCAGGCCTCCACTACTACAGTATAATAATGTGGGTAACTTGTCCATATGGTTTATTATTATTATTATTAATATTATTATTATTCCACATATAGGGTACCACCCTAACGCCAGCAAATCCTTCCTCATCGTGAAGCCAGATCATTATGATCGGGCTGTGGAATTTTCGGCGAAAGTGAATCAAAATATCTAAGGACGGCCAAAGACATCTAGGCGCAGTAATTGGCATTACGGACTTCAAGACCCAGTACGTAGGGGGAAAGGTGAATGAGTGGGTTAGCAATCCATGCTCTATCGGAGAATTGCTAACACAGAGCCACATGCGGCCTTGCAGCATTCACACATGGAGTCAAGATCGTTGGAACTACCTGATGCGTACCATCCCTGAGATCCGACCCTCCTCCACCCTTTGAAGAAGCAATCAGTGTCAAGTTCATTCCCAAACTAGTGAAACACCCTGACTTAACCCTAGAAGAAAGAACACTTCTTGCACTTCCACCAAGACTGGGAGGGATGGGACTAACTAATCCAGAGGAGATTGCTGACTGAACATCAAAAATTCACTTAAGCTCACAGCAGCCACTGACACATAATAGCCCAGAATGCAACAGGAAGTGGACACCAGCAGAATAATAAGATCATGGGTCCATTACAACAGATCGGCACTGCCAAAATGACATGTTGCAGCAACTATTGCTGCTGGTTCCAGAAAATTTGACAAAAAAAAGTAGCTATAGCGCAGGAGGTGGGCGCCTCGAACTGGTTAACTACGTTACCGATAAGGGCAAATGGTTTCAGCCTTAACAAACAAATTTTGAATGCCATTGCTCTAAGGTACGGTTGGCCAGTAAATGGTTTGCCCTCCCAATGCGTGTGGCTATTCTATGATGGTGATCACGCCATGGTTTTAAGAAGGGGCTTCATATGCATGAGGCATGACGGTAAGGGATCTCACAGCAAATATGTTGAAGAAATCTGCCAGGACGTGTGAACAAGCCTCCTTCCACTGGATGGCGAGATCTTCCAACATGGGACTTCAACACATCTACAAGCCCGTGGACGTCAGTGCTCGAGATTCTGGACGCGAGGACAGCAGCTTTCTTCGACATCAGGATTTTTGATCCCATGGCCGTTTGTCACCGTAACCTAGCTCTCGATGCTGCACATAGGAGGAACAGAACGACAAAGAAGGGCATATGGGGAGAGAATTCAAAAATGTTGATCAAGGCAGCTTCACTCCTCTAGTGTTCACAACCTCTGGTGGGATGGGCTAAGTGCAAGATGTTTCTACGCCAGACTCACGGAGCTGATCTCCGAACAAAAGCAGCAGCCCAGGAGTTATGTCACAGCCTGGATGAGATGTCGACTGTCCTTCTCTCCTTCGGTCGGCTTTGCTCTGCCTCAGGGAACGAGAGCTTGTGCCCCCTCTCCGACAACTGCTGCAGATATCGACTATGAGGCTACAGTCACCGAATGCCGCATGGATCTGCGGCTCAATATTAACACAGATAGGATAGTTTCTTATGTATTAGGATATTTAATATTAAGGTAAATAAATGGTGGCGAAGGTGTGGCTATTGAGGCTGGAGGACACGTTAAAAGTAGTAGTAGTAGTAGTAGTAGTACTAGTAGTAGGTGGCCATCAGGTAATAAGAGTGCTGAGGACTTATTGCAACTATATCTTGCATTAGTCAGGCCGCACCTCCATTATGCGGTTCAGTTCTGGTGCCCTTATTATAGAATGGATATAAATTCACTATAGTCGGTGCAGCGAAGAATGACGAAAATGATTCCTGGACTTAGAAACCTTCTATATCAGGATAGGTTAAAGAAACTAAACTTGCATTCCCTAGAATAAAGGAGATATAGATAAAGTTCTTATAATAATATCTAGCAGGATAGGACTCGGAGCAACGGATTTAAGTTGGATAAGTTTAGGTTTAGGAGGGAGAACTGGTTCACAAATAGGGTGGTGGACGAGTGGAACAAGCTTACCAACTTTGTAGTAAGTGCTGGAACTCTGGAAAGTTTTAAAGGGAGGCTGGATAGATTCATGGATGATAGAGAGTGGTAGTAACTCTCGACAGGAGCACCCATGCACAGGCCAACTCCTCATGTTCTTATGTTCTTATCATCATTATTAGTATGATCATATTTTCATAAATTATAATAGATAAAATAATAAATTTTATATTACAAAAGTAAAAAGTCGTTAATTAATTCTAGTACACCGTGTACAGGTGATCAGGACAGTACACCGTGTACAATTGATCAGGACAGTACACCGTGTACAGGTGATCAGGACGGTGCACCGTGTACGGGTGGTCAGGACGGTGCACCGTGTACAGGTGATCCAGAACAGTACCGTGTACGGGTGATCAGGACAGTACACCGTGTACAGGTGATCAGGATGATACACCGTGTACAGGTGATCGGGGACAGTACACACCGAAATGTGCAGGTGATCAGGACAGTACACCGTGTGCAGGTGATCCAGGACGGTACACCGATGGCCGCAGGTGATCGGAACGTGCACCGTGTTACGGGTGATCAGGACCAATACACCGTAATACAGGTGATCAGGACAATGCACGCAGTGGCCGGTCGATCGGGACTCATTTTACCGTGTACGGGTGATCAGGACGGTGCACCGTGTACAGGTGATCAGGACAGTGCACCGTGTGCAGGTGATCGGTGCAATTACACCTGATATTACGGGTGATCAGGACGGTGCACCGTGTTACGGGTGATCAGGACGATGCACCGTCTGCAGGTGATCAGGACGGTGCACCATGTACCAGGTGATCAGGGAACAATGCACCGTGTACGGGTGATCAGTACGGTACACCGTGTACGGGTGATCGGGACAATACACCAAGTGTGCACCAGGTGATCGGGACAGTACACCGTGTACAGGTGATCCCGGGACCAGTACACCGTGTTGCAGGTGATCAGGACGAAATACACCGTGTACAATTGATCAGGACAGTGCATCGTGTACAGGTGATCAGGATGATACACCGTGTACAGGTGATCAGGACAATTTTACCGTGTACGAATTGATCCAGGACAGTACACCGTGTGCAATTGATCAGGACAGTACCATGCACAGGTGATCAGGACAGTACACCGTGTGGGTGATCAGTACACCGTGCTGAGTGATCAGGACAGTACACCGTGTACGGGTGATCAGGACGGTACACCGTGTACAGGTGATCGGTACACCGTGTACAGGTGATCAAGTACACCGTGCTGAGTGATCAGGACAATCCACCGTGTACAGGTGATCAGGACAATGCACCGTGTACAGGTGATCAGGACGATACACCGTGTACAGGTGATCCGGGACAATTACGCCGTGTGCAGGTGATCAGGACAGTACACCGTGTACGGAGTGATCAGGACAGTACACCGTGTACAGGTGATCAAGGATAGAGGTACACCGTGTACAGGTGATCCGGAACAGTACACCGTGTACAGGTGATCGGACCCAGTACACCGTGTACAGGTGATCAGAGACAGTACACCGTGTACAGGTGATCAGGACAGTACACCGTGTACAGGTGATCAGAGACAGTACACCGTGTACAGGTGATCAGGACAGTACTGGAAGTATTGCAGGTGATCGGACAATACACCGTGTACAGGTGATCAGGCAGTACACCGTGTACGGGTGATCAGGACAGTACACCGTGTACAGGTGATCAGGACAGTACACCGTGTACGCAGGTGATCCAGGACAATGCACCGTGTACGGGTGATCAGGACGATGCACCGTGTTACGGGTGATCAGGACAGTACACCGTGTACCCGGGTGATCGGGACAGTGCACCCGTGTACGGTGATCGGAACCAGTGCACCGTGTACGGGTGATCCGGACGGTACACCGTGTGCAGGTGATCAGGACATTTTACCGTGTGTACGGGTGATCCAGGACGGTACACCGTGTTACGGGTGATCGGGACCGTACACCGTGTGTACGGGTGATCCAGGACAGTACTGCGTGTACAGGTGATCGGGACCAGTACGGCGGCACGGGTGATCAGGACGGTACATCATTGTACGGGTGATCCGGGACGGTACACCGTGTACGGGTGATCCGGGACGGTACCGTGTACAGGTGGTCAGGACGGTACACCATTGTACGGGTGATCAGGACAGTACACCGTGTACAGGTGATCAGGACGGTGCACCGTGTTACGGGTGATCAGGACGGTACACCGTGTACAGGTGATCAGGACAGTACACCGTGTACAGGTGATCAGGATGTTCGTACAAGGTGATCAGGACAGTACACCGTGTACAGGTGATCAGGACAATACACCATGTACAGGTGATCAGGACAGTACACCGTGTACAGGTGATCAGGACCCAGTACACCGATATTGCAGGTGATCAGGACAGTACACCGTGTTACCACGGGTGATCAGAGACGGTACACCGTGTACGTTGATCAGGACAGTACACCGTGTACCAGGTGATCGAGACCGGCTACCGTGTACAGGTGATCCAGGACAGTACACCATGTACAGGTGATCAGGACAATACACCGTGTACAGGTGATCGGGACAGTACACCGTGTGCAGGTGATCAAGGTTTGATCCACCGTGTACGGTGATCAGGACAGTACACCGTGTACAGGTGATCAGGACAATTACCGTGTGTACGGTGATCAGGACAGTACACAAATATTGCAGGTGATCAGAGACAGTACACCATTGTACCCACAGGTGATCAGGACAGTACACCGTGTACAGGTGATCGGGACAATTACACCGTGTACAGGTGATCAGGGACAGTACACCGTGTACAGGTGATCAGGACGAGCACACCGTGTACGGGTGATCAGGACAGTACACACCCGTGTACGAATTGATCGGTGCACCGTGTGCGAATTGATCAGGACAGTACACCGTGTTACAGGTGATCAGGACAGTGCACAGTATTGCAGGTGATCGGGACGGTGCACCGTGTACGAGTGATCAGGACAGTGCACGCATGCAATTGATCAGGACAGTACACCGTGTACAGGTGGAACAATACACTGCGTGTACAGGTGATCAGGACGATACACCGTGTGCAATTGATCCAGAGACCAGTACCACCGTGTACAGGTGATCAGGAAAGTACACCGTGTACACCAGGTGATCAGTGCACCGTGTTACAGGTGATCAGGACCGGCCACCAAATGTACGGTGATGAGGACAATGCACCGTGTACAGGTGATCCAAGGACGGTACCGTGTTACAGGTGATCGGTGCACCGTGTACAGGTGATCGGGACGGTACACCGTGTACAGGTGATCGGGACGGTGCACCGTGTTACAGGTGATCAGGACAGTACTACCGTGTACACAGGTGAAGTCAGGACAGTACACCGTGTACAGGTGATCGGGACAGTGCACCGTGTACAGGTGATCGGGACAGTACACCGTGTTACGGGTGATCCCAGGACGGTACACCGTGTGCAGGTGATCAGGACGAACCACCGTGTACGAAGTGATGGGACAATTACACCGTGTGCAGGTGATCAGGACGGTACACAAGTGTACAGGTGATCCGGGACAGTACACCGTGTGCAGGTGATCAGGACGGTACACCGTGCGGAGTCAGGACAGTACCTGCCGTGTTACAGGTGATCAGGACGGTACACCATGTACGGGTGATCAGGACAGTACACCGTGTGGTGATCCGGGACAGTGCACCGTGTGCAGGTGATCAGGACAGTCCACCGTGTACAGGTGATCCAGGACAGTACACCGTGTACGAAGATTGATCAGGACAATGCACCGTGTACGGTGATCAGGGACAGTGCACCGTGTGCGGGTGATCAGGACAATGCACCGTGTTACGGGTGATCGGGACAGTACACCGTGTACAAGTGATCAGGACAGTACACCGTGTACAGGTGATCAGGACAGTACACCGTGTGCAATTGATCAGGACGTACACCGTGTACCGGGTGATCAGGACAGTACACCGTGTACGGGTGATCGGGATGGTGCACCGTGTACCGGTGATCAGGACAGTACACCGTGTACGGAGTGCGGTCAGGACGGTACCGCACCGTAGCACGAATTGATCGGGACAATCCACACCGTGTACGGGTGATCGGGACGGTGCACCGTGTACAGGTGATCAGGACGATCCGTGTACCCAGGTGATCAGGTTAATACCGTGTACAGGTGATCCAGAGACAATTACACCGTGTTACAGTGATCAGACAGTGCGTGTACAGGTGGTCAGGACAATACACCGTGTACAGGTGATCAGGACAGTACACCGTGTACAGGTGATCAGGACGGTACACCGTGTACAGGTGATCCGGGACGGTACACCGTGTACAGGTGATCAGGACTGTTTTACCGTGTTACAGGTGATCAGGATAGTACACCGTGTACGGGTGATCAGGACAATACGCAATGTACAGGTGATCAGGACGGTACAAATGTGCAGGTGATCAGGACAGTACCAAATGTTACAGGTGAAACAGACGGTACACCGTGTACAGGTGATCAGGACAGTACACCGTGTACAGGTGATCAGGACAGTACACCGTGTACAGGTGATCAGGACAGTACACCGTGTACAGGTGATCAGGACAGTACACCGTGTACAGGTGATCAGGACAGTACACACATTTTCATGACACCTGGAGGAGTGTGATATTAGTGGTCTATACCAGTGTAACGTGAGAAGGGGTGACAGGGGTTACTGACCTGCTTGTAGTGTGACAGGTGGTGACACGACCACACCATGAGGGTTGGACCTGACATCTTACTGTTAGCGTGAACGTCCGCCCGATACCTGCCAGAGACACTGTTAATACCTGTTTATGATCTATTAACACCTGTACACCCGACACCCTCCCCCTCTCCTCCTCCCCTCACCCTCCTACTCCCCCCTCCTCCTCTCCCCCCCCACTGAGAGCCGTGTTCACCTCCTGCTGTGACGACCTGCTGTAACGACCTGCTGTAACGACATGCTGTAACGACCTGCTGTGACGTCCTGCTTTGACGACCTGCTGTGACGTCCTGCTGTGACGACATGCTGCGACGACCTGCTCTGACGACCTGCTGTGAGGTCCTAGCTGACGACCTGCTGTGACGACCTGCTGTAACGCGTCGCTGCTAACGACCTGCTGCGCGACCTGCTGTAACGACCTGCTGCTGACGACCTGCTGTATAATATGCTGTGACGTCCTGCTGTAACGTCCTGCTATGACGACCTGCTGCAACGTCCTGCTGCGTAACGACCTGCAGCGACCTGCTGCCCAGGCCTGCTGCTGACGACCTGCTGCAACGACCGCCAACGTCCTGCTGTGACGACCTGCTGTAACGACCTGCTGTAACGACCTGCTGCTGACGACCTGCTGAGTCCTGCCGTATCCTCTGCCAACATCCTGCTGACGACCTGCGCAACTCCGGCCAACACCCTACCCTGCAAGCGCCTGCTGCGGCGACCTGCGCCAACGTCCGCGCGACCTACAGCCCTGCTGACGTCCACTGCAACGTCCTGCTATGACGACCTGCTGCGACGACCTGCTGTAACGACCTGCGGCGACCACAGCGGCGACCTCTGTTGTCCTGCGCACCAAGGTAACGTCCTGCTTGACGACCTGCTGTAACGTCCTGCTGTAACGACCCTGGCGACCTGCTTACTGACGACCTGCTATGACGGCCTGTTCTGAACCTCCTGCTGTGACGACCTGTTGCGCGAGCGACCTGTTGTGAGACACTCATCGACGACCTGTTATGAACCTCCTGTTGTGACGACCTATTGTGAACCTCCTGCCGTGACGACCTGTTGTGAACCTCCGGCTGTGACGACCTGTTGTGAACCTCCTGCGTGACGACCTGTTGAACCTCGGCTGCGACGACCCTGTTGTGAACCTCCTGTTGCCGGAACCTCCTGCTGTGACGACTGTTGTGATCCTGCTGTTGACGACCTGTTGGCAACCTCCGCTGTGACGACCTGTTTTGAACCCTACGGCACGACGACCTGTTGTGACGATCCTGTTGAACCTCCTGCTGTGACGACCTGTTGTGAACCTCCTGTTGTGACGACCTGTTGTGACGACCTGTTGTGAACCTCCTGTTGTGACTACCTGTTGTGAACCTCCTGCTGTGACGACCTGTTTGAACCTCCTGACGACCTGTTGTGACCTCTGTGACTACTGTTGTGAACCTCCTGCCGTGACGACCTGTTGTGGCGATCATTGTGAACCTCCTGTTGTGACGACCTGTTGTGACGACCTGTTGTGAACCTCCTACGACCTGTTATCAACCTCCTGCTGTGACGACCTGTTGTGAACCTCAGCTGTGACGACCTGTTGTGAACCTCCTGTGCTTGAGCCTCCAACCTGTATCAACCTCCTGCTGTGACGACCTGTTGTGACCACTCCTGTTGTGAACCTCCTGCCGCGACGACCTGTTGTGACGATCTGCTTTGAACCTCCTACTGTGATCCTGCTTTGAACCTCCTGCTGCAGGCGACCTGTTGTGACGATCCTGCTATGACCCTCCTGCTGCTGACGACCTGTTGCTGACCTCCTGTTGTGAACCTCCTGCTGTGACAACCTGTTGTGACGACCTGTTGTGACGACCTGTTGTGAACCTCCCTCGGCCTGTTGTGACGACCTGCTTTGAACCTCCTGCTGTGACGAAGCCTGTTGTGACGATCCTGCTTTGAACCTCTAGTGTGTGATCCTGCTTTGAACCTCCTGCTGTGACGACCTGTTGTGGCGATCCTGCTGAACCTCCTGCTGTGACGACCTGTTGTGACGTCCTGGTGAACCTCCTGCTGTGACAACCTGTTGTGATGACCTGTTGTGACGACCTGTTGTGAACCTCCTGTTGTGAACCTCCTGCTGTGACGACCTGTTCTGAACCTCCTGCCGTGGCGATCCTGCTGAACCTCCTGCTGTGACGACCTGTTGTGAACCTCCTGTTGTGAACCTCCTGCTGATGGCGACCTGTTGTGAACCTCCTGTTTGTGAACCTCCTGCTGAGACAACCTGTTGGCAGACCTCCTGCTGCCTGACGACCTGTTGTGAACCTCCTGCTGTGACGACCTGTTGTGAACCTCCTGTTGTGAACCTCCTGCTGTGACGACCTGTTGTGGACCCTCCTGTTGTGAACCTCCTGTTGTGAACCTCCTGTTGGCAACCTCCTGCCGTGACGTCCTGCTTTGAACCTCCTGCTGTGACGACCTGTTGTGAACCTCCTGCTGTGACGACCTGTTGCTGACGACCTGTTGCAACCTCCTGCTGCTGAGACCTGTTGTGAACCTCCTGTGTGAACCTCCTGCTGCGACGACCTGTTGCAACCTCCTGCGTGACCACCTGTTGTGACGACCTGTGACAACCTGTTGTTAACCTCCTGCTGTGACGTCCTGTTGTGAACCTCCTGCCGTGACCATCCTGCCAAACCTCCTGCTGGACGACCTGTTGTGAACCTCCTGCTGTGACGACCTATTGTGAGACCTCTGTTGTGAACCTCCTCCTATGACGACCTGTTGTGAACCTCCTGTTGTGAACCTCCTGCTGTGACGACCTGTTGTAAACCTCCCTGCTGTGACGACCTGTTGTGAACCTCCTGCTGCGACCTGTTGCTTGAACCTCCGGTTGTGAACCTCCTGCTGTGACGACCTGTTGTGAACCTCCTGTTGTGAACCTCCTGCCGTGACATCCTGCTTTGAACCTCCTGCTGTGACGACCTGTGTGAACCTCCTGCTGACGACCTGTTGTGACGACCTGTTGCTGAACCTCCTGCTGGCGACCTGCTGTGAACCTCCTGTTGTAAACCTCGTGCTGCGGCGACTAGTTGTGAACCTCCTGCTGCGACCTGTTGTGACGACCTGTTGCTGACAACCTGTTGTTAACCTCCTGCTGTGACGACCTGTTGTGAACCTCCTGCGTGACGATCCTGGCTTGAACCTCCTGCTGTGACGACCTGTTTTGGAACCTCCCTGCTGTGACGACCTGTTGTGAACCTCCTGCTGTGACGACCTGTTTGTGAACCTCCTGTTGTGAACCTCCTGCTGTGACGACCTGTTGTGACACTCCTGCTGTGACGACCTGTTGCTGACGACCTGTTGTGACGACCTGTTGTGCACCTCCTGTTGGGACGACCTGTTGCAAACCTCCTGTTGTGACGACCTGTTGCAAACCTCCTGTTGTGACGACCTGTTGCGAACCTCCTGCTGTGACGACCTGTTGTGAACACTCCTGCTGTGACGACCTGTTGTGACGACTTTTTGTGAACCTCCTGCTGTGACGACCTGTTGCGAACCTCCTGTTGTGAACCTCCTGCTGTCAACGACCTGTTGTGGACCTCCTGCTGTGACGACCTGTTGTGCACCTCCTGTTAGAAACCTCCTGGTGTGACGACCTGTTGTGAACCTCCTGTTGTGAACTCTGCTGCTGTGACGACCTGTTGTTAACACTCCTGCTGTGACGACCTGTTGTGAACCTCCTCTGTGACGACCCTGTTGTGACGACCTGTTGTGAACCTCCTGCTGCTGACGACCTGTTGTGAACCTCCTGCTGTGACGACCTGTTGTGAACCTCCTGTGAACTCACCTGTTGTGAATCCTGCCTGAACTGTGAACCTCCTGTGAGACCTGCTCGAACTTTGCGACCTCCCCAGCTTCCACGATGACCCGCAGAACCTCCTGTTGACGACCTGTTGTGAACCTCTGCACGACCTGTTGTGCACTCCTGTTGTGACGACCTGTTGCAGACCTGTTACCCCGTTTTGCACCTCCTGTTGTGACGACCTGTTGTAACCTCCTGTTGTGACGACCTGCACTCCTGTTGGGACGACCTGTGTGAACTCCTGTTGTGACGACCTGTTGTGACGACTGTTCAGACGACTGTTCTCCTGTTGGACGACCTGTGGGAACTCCTGTTGGGACGACCTGTTGTGAACCTCCTGTTGGGACGACCTGTTGTGAACCTCCCAGGACGACCTGTTGTGACGACCTGTTGTGGACGACCTGTTGTGCACCTCCTTTTGTGTCGACCTGTTTGAACTCTTGTGACGACCACTGCACTCTGCTTGACGACCTGAACTCCTGCTGTGACGACCTGTTGTGATCTGTTGACACTTGTGACGACCTGTTGTGAACTCATGCATGACCTGTTGTGACGCCAGAACCTGCTGTGACGACCTGTTGTGACGACCTGTGTACGACCTGTTGTACCTCTTTTGTGACGACCTGTTGTGCACTCCTGTTGTGACGACCTGTTGTGAACTCCTGTTGTGACGACCTGTTGTGCACCTCCTGGGACGACCTGTTGTAGAACTCTGTTGACGACCTGTTGTGACGACCTGTGTCGACCTGTTGTGCACCTCTCCTTGGGACGACCTGTTGGAAACTTCCTGTTAGACGACCTGTTGTGAACCTCCTGTTGGACGACCTGTTGTGAACCTCCTGTGACGACCTGTTGTGACGACCTGTTTGACGACCTGTTGCACACCTCCTTTGTGTCGACCTTTGAACCTCCTGGACGACTTACGAACCTCCTGTTGTGACGACCTGTTGTGACTTCTGACCTGTTGTGACGACTGTACTGCACCTCCTGTTGGGACGACCTGTTGAAACCCTGTGACCTGTTAGAACTTTCCACGACCTGTTGTGAACCTCCTGTGTGACGACCTGTTGTGACGACCTGTTGTACGACCTGTTGTGCACTTTTACGACTCGGACTCCTGTTTGACGACCTGTTGTGTGCACCTCCTGCTTTGACGACCTGTTGTAAACTCTGCCAGACGACCTGTTACCGACGACTCCGACGACTGTTTGAACCTCCGACGACCTGTTGTGACGTCCTGTTGTGAACTTTCGTGACGACCTGTTGTGACGACTCCGACTTGTGACGACCTGTTGTGCAACCTCCGACGACCTAACCTCTGTTGTGACGACCTGTTGTGCACCTCCTGTTGGGACGACCTGTTGTGAACCTCCTGTTGTGACACATCTTTGACGAGTTGTTGTGACGACCTGTTGTGCACCTCCTGTTGGGACGACCTGTTGGGAACCTCCTGTTGGGACGACCTGTTGAACCTCCTGTTGGGACGACTGTTGTGAACCTCTGTGACGACCTGTTGTGACGACCTGTTTGACGACCTGTTGTGCACCTTTTGTGTCGACTTGCTTGAACCTCCCCTGTTGTCAGACCTGCGCACCTCCTGCTTGACGACCTGTTGTGAACCTCCTGCTGTGACGACCTGTTGTGATCCTCTTGTTTGACGACCTGTTGACGACCTGTTGCAACTGGCGTGACGACCTGTTGTGACGTCCTGTTGTGGTCCTGCCTGACGACCTGTTTGACGACCTGTTTTGCACCTCCTGTTGTGACGACCCTGCTGCACTCCTGTTGTACGACCCACCTCCTGTTGTGACGACCTGTTGTGCAACTTCCTGTTGGGACGACCTGCAGAACCCTCCTGTTGTGACGACCTGTTGTGCACCTCCTGTTGTGACGACCTGTTGTACCTCCTGTTGGGACGACCTGTTGTGCTCCTGTTTGACGACCTGTTGTACCGCCTGGACACCTATTGAACCTGCTGATGTACCTGCTGAACCTCCTGTCTTGACGACCTGTTGTGCTCCTGTTTGATCTATTCCATGCAAATCCTGCCAGCGACCTGTTGATCCTCCAAGGACGACCTGTTGTGATACCACAACCTCGTTGTGACGACTGTTGCTAGAACCTCCCTGTGACGACCTGTTGTGACGACCCCTTGAGCTCCCACAGACTTTGACCTGTTGTGAAACCCCTGCGAACCCCTGCTGTGACGACCACAGAGTGTCCTGTTGTGACGACCTGTTGAACCTCCTGCTGTGACGACGTTGTTGAGATGTCCGTTGTGACGTCCTGTTGTGAACCTCCGGCTGTGACGACCTGTTGTGACGACCTGTTGTGAACCTCCTGTTGTGAACCTCCTGCTGTGACGACCTGTTGTATCCCTTCTACAGTTGCCTAATAGACCCCAATCGTAATAAGCGGTGTAGAGCGAGGGGCTAATGAGTGCCACACAGTCCCCCATTTATGTTAAGCGCTGAGGGACTAGGAAGGGGCTGATACATGAGATAGTCTCAGGTAAGTTCTGTTCTAACCACATACCTGTCTAAGACAACCACGTACCTGTCTAACACTACCATATACCTGTCTAAGACAACCACCAATACAACTGTCTACACAGTCTAACACTACCATACTGTCAAGACAACCACATACCTGTCTAAGACAAACTATTCAAGACACACCCATGTCTAAGACAACCACACTACAGTACAACATACCCCGTCTAACACTCTACCATCTGTCTAAGACAAACCACACCTGTCTAAGACAACCACATACCCACATAACCAAACAACCACATACCCACACCCTGTCTAACACTACCACACCTGTCTAAGACAACCACTTACCTGTCTAAGACAAACCCACACCTGTCTAACACTACCACATACCTGTCTAAGACAACCAGCCCAGACAAACCACACCTGTCTCAAGACAAACCTGGTTCAACACAACAAACCACATACCCGTCTGCTAACACCAAGTCTAAGACAACCACATACCCACCAAGACAACCACATACCTGTCTAAGACAACCACACACTGTCTAAGACAACCACATACCTGTCTAAGACAACCATACCTGTCAGACAACCATGGCCCACGACAACCACATACCTGTCTAAGACAACCACATATCTGTCTAACACTACCACATACCTGTCTAAGACAACCACATACCTGTCTAAGACAACCACATACCTGTTCACAAGAACCACATACCTGTCTTAAGACAACCACATACCTGTCTAACACTACCACATACCTGTCTAACACAACCACATACCTGTCTAAGACAACCACATACCTGTCTAACACTACCACATACCTGTCTAAGACAACCACATACCTGTCTAAGACAACCACATACCTGTCTAAGACAACCACATACCAGTCTAAGACAACCACATACCTGTCTAAGACAACCACATACCTGTCTAAGACAACCACATACCTGTCTAAGACAACCATACCCACCAGACAAACCACATACCTGTCCAACACTACCACATACCTGTCTAAGACAACCACATACCTGTCTAAGACAACCACATACCTGTCTAAGACAACTACATACCTGTCTAAGACAACCACATACCTGCCTAACACTACACATACCTGTCTAAGACAACCACATACCTGTCTAAGACAACCACATACCTGTCTAAGACAACCACATACCTGTCTAAGACAAACATACATGTCTAAGACAACCATACCTGTCTAAGACAACCATATACCTGTCTAACACTACCACATACCTGTCCAACACTACCACATACCTGTCTAAGACAACCACATACCTGTCTAACACTACCACATACCTGTCTAACACAACCACATACCTGTCTAAGACAACCACATACCTGTCTAACACTACCACATACCTGTCAAAGACAACCACATACCTGTCTAAGACAACCACATACCTGTTCCAAGACAACCACATACCTGTCTAAGACAACCATACCTGTCTAAGACAACCACATACCTGTCTAAGACAACCACATACCTGTCTAAGACAACCACATACCTGTTTAAGACAACCACATACCTGTCTAAAACTCACATACCTGTCTAAGACAACCACATACCTGTCTAAGACAACCACATACCTGTCTAAGACAACCACATACCTGTCTAGACAACCAGATACCTGTCTAAGACAACCACATACCTGTCTAACACAACCACATACCTGTCTAAGACAACCACATACCTGTTCAACCTACTACATGCCTGTCTGACACAACCACATACCCAGACACAACCACATACCTGGTGACAACCACATACCTGGTGACACAACCACATACCTGTTTAACACAACCACATACCTGCCTAACACTACCACATACCTGTCTAAGACAACCACATACCTGTCTACCATTTCATACCTGTCTAAGACAACCACATACCTGTCTAACACAACCACATCTGTCTGACACAACCACACATCTGTCTAACACACCACATACCTGTCTAAGACAACCACATACTTGTCTGACACAACCACATACCTGTCTAACACAACCACATATCTGTTTAAAACTACCACATACCTGTCTAACACAACCACATACCTGTCTAACATAAAATATACCTGTCTTACACAACCACATATCTGTCTAACACACCACATACCTGTTAAGACAAACCACATACCTGTCTAAGACAACCACATACCTGTCTAAAACTACCACATACCTGTTCAAAATTACCACATACCTGTCTAAAACTACTATACTTGTCAACACAACCCACCACCTTAACATAAAATATACCTGTCTTACACAACCATATACCCGCCTAACACACCACATACCTGTCTAACACACAATGTACCTGTCCAACACAACCACATACCTGTTTAAAACTACCACATACCTGTCTAACACTACCACATACCTGTGTAAGACAACCACATACCTGTCTAACACACCATATACCTGTCTAACACTACCACATACCTGTGTAAGACAACCACATACCTGTCTAAAACTACCACATACCCGATCTAACATAAAATATACCTGTCTTACACAACCATGTACCTGTCTGACACAACAACATACCTGTATAACACTACCACATACCTGTCTAACACTACCACATACCTGTATAACACTACCACATACCTGTGTGACACAACAACATACCTGTATAACACTACCACATACCTGTCTAAGACAACTACATACCTGTCTAAGACAACCACATATCTGTCTAACACACCACATACCTGTTCAAGACAACCACATACCTGTTCAAAACTACCACATACCTGTCTAAAACTACCACATACCTGTCTAAAACTACCACATACCTGTCTAAAACTACCACATACTTGCCAACACAACCACATACCTGTCTAACATAAATATACCTGTCTTACACAACCGTATACCTGTCTAACACACCACATACCTGCCTAACACAACCACATATCTGTCTAAGACTACCACAACACAACCACATACCTGTCTAACACTACCACATACCTGTCCAACACAACCACATACCTGTTCAACACACCACATACCTGTTAAAAACCACCACCTGCCCACATCACCCCCCATACCTGTCTAACACAACCATATACCTGTCTAACACAACCACATACCTGTCAACATGAACACACAACTAACCTGTCTGGAGGGAAGGGCCTGAGAACAAGAGAGCCATTAGCCAACACCTCCATATACGGTGACTGAGTGGCCAGGGGGTGACCTTCCCTCGTGACCCAGGTGATGGAGGAAGTGGCGGCGCTCCCTCCGCCAGGCACCCCAGCACCACCCCGGTACCTGACGAGAACACAACCTTCCCAGGCGGCGTCACTGTCAGGCGAGGACCACCACCCAGCTGCATTGTTCCTCCTGTAGGTGAGAGACCGGGTTGTTAGTACTGGTAGTGGGGTACCTGTAGAGTGGTAGTACTGGTAGAGAGGTAGTACTGATAGAGGGGTAGTACTGGTAGAGGGGTAGTACTGGTAGAGGGGTAGTACTGGTAGAGTGGTAGTACTGGTAGAGTGGTAGTACTGGTAGAGTGGTAGTACTGGTAGAGGGGTAGCATTGCAGAGTGGTAGTACTGGGTAGAGTGGTAGTACTGGTAGAGTGGTAGTACTGCAGAGTGGTAGTACTGGTAGAGTGGTAGTACTGGTAGAGGGGTAGCCTGCAGAGTGGTGAAACTGGTAGAGGTAGTACTGGTAGGAGTGGTAGTACTGGCAGAGGGAAACTGGCAGAGTGGTAGTACTGGTAGACGCAGAGTGCAGTACTGGTAGAGAGTAGTACCAGAGTGGTAGTACTGGCAGAGTGGTAGTACTGGTAGAGTGGTAGTAATGCAGAGTGGTAGTACTGGCAGAGGGGTAGTACTGGTAGAGTGGGTAGTACTGGCAGAGTGGCACGGTAGAGTGGCAGTACTGGTAGAGTGGGTGTACTGGCAGAGTGGCAGTACTGAGAGGGTAGCACTGGCAGAGGGGTAGTACTGGTAGAGTGGTAGTACTGGTAGAGTGGTAGTACTGGCAGAGGGTGAAAATTGCAGAGGGTAGTACTGGTAGAGGGGCAGTACTGTAGAGTGGGTAGTACTGCAGAGTGGGTAGTACTGCAGAGTGGCAGTACTGGTAGAGGGGGTAGTACTGCAGAGGGGTACTGGTAGAGGGCAGTACTGCAGAGATGGTAGTACTGGTAGAGGCAGAGTGGCAGCACTGCAGAGTGGCAGCACCAGAGCACTGCAGAGGGGCAGTACTGGTAGAGGGGCAGTACTGGCAGAGTGGGAGTACTGCAGAGTGGTAGTACTGCAGAGTGGTAGTACTGGCAGAGGGTACTGGAGGGCAGTACCAGAGGGGTAGTACTGATAGAGCAGTACCGGTAGAGTGGCAGACTGCAGAGAGGCAGCACTGGCAGAGTGGTAGTACTGGTAGAGGGTAGTACCTGCAGAGTGGCAGTACTGCAGAGGGCAGCACTGGCAGAAGGGTAGCACTGCAGAGTGGCAGCACCGGCAGGCAGCACCGGCAGAGGGCAGCACTGGCAGAGTGGGCAGCACTGGCAGAGGGGCAGCACTGGTAGAGGGCAGCACTGGCAGAGGGAGCAATGGCAGAGTGGTAGCACTGACAGAGAGGCAGTACTGGCAGAGAGCAGTACTGGTAGGCAGACTGGTAAGAGCAGTACCAGAGTGGCAGTACTGGCAGAGGGCAGTACTGCAGAGTGGTAGTACTGGCAGAGCAGTAGCACTGGCAGAAGGGCAGCACTGGCAGAGTGGTAGTACTGGCAGAGGGCAGTACTGGCAGAGCAGTACTGGCAGAGTGGTAGCACTGGCAGAGTGGGCAGCACTGGCAGAGTGGCAGCACTGGCAGAGTGGCAGTACTGGCAGAGTGGCAGCACTGCAGAGTGGCAGTACTGGTAGAGGGGCAGTACTGTAGAGGGCAGGCAGAGGTGTACTGGCAGAGTGGTAGTACTGGCAGAGTGGTAGCACTGCAGAGTGGCAGTACTGGCAGAGGGGCAGTACTGTAGAGTAGTACCAGAGGGGTAGCACTGCAGAGTGGTAGCACTGGTAGAGTGGCAGTACTGCAGAGTGGTAGTACTGGCAGAGGGGCAGTACTGGCAGAGAGGCAGTACTGGTAGAGGGGTAGCACTGTGCAGAGGGGTAGCAACTGGCAGAGTGGGTAGTATGGCAGAGGGCAGTACTGGCAGAGAGGCAGTACTGGCAGAGTGGCAGTGCACTGGTAGAGGGGCAGTACTGGCAGAGTGGCAGCACTGGCAGAGTGGCAGCACTGGCAGAGAGGCAGCACTGGCAGAGCGGCAGTACTGCAGAGGCAGTACTGCAGAGGGCAGTACTGTAGAGTAGTACTGGTAGAGTGGTAGTACCAGAGTGGCAGTACTGCAGAGTGGTACTGCAGAGGGCAGTACTGGTAGAGGAGTAGCACCAGAGGCAGTACTGGGAGGTGAAATGGCAGAGTGCAGAACTGCAGAGTGGTAGCACTGGCAGAGCAATGGTAGCACTGGCAGAGTGGCAGCACTGGCAAGGGGCAGTAACTGGCAGAGTGGCACTGGTAGAGCGGTAGTACTGGCAGAGGGCAGTACTGGCAGAGGGCAGTACTGGCAGAGGGGCAGTACTGCAGAGTGGGCAGTACTGGCAGAGTGGCAGTACTGACAGAGAGGCAGTACTTGCAGAGTGGACTGCAGAGGCAGTACTGCAGAGGGTAGCACAGAGGGGTAGTACTGGCAGAGGGCAGTACTGGCAGAGTGGCAGTACTGCAGACGAGCAGCACTGCAGAGGGGCAGTACCAGAGAGGTAGTACTCAGAGGGCAGTACTGGCAGAGGGCAGCACTGCAGGATGGCAGAACTGCAGAGGGCAGCACTGGCAGAGTGGCAGCACCGGGAGAGTGGTGCAGTACTGCAGAGGGGTAGCATGGCAGAGTGGCACTGGCAGAGTGGCAGTACTGGCAGAGAGGTAGTACTGGCAGAGTGGTAGTACTGGGCATGCAGAGTGGTGCACTGGTAGAGGCAGAGTGGTAGTACTGGTAGAGGGCAGTACTGGCAGAGTGGGCAGTACTGGTAGGATGGTAGTACTGGCAGAGTGGTAGTACTGGTAGAGTGCAGTACTGGTAGAGGGTAGCACTGGCAGAGTGGCGTAGTACTGGTAGAGTGGAGTAATTGGCAGAGTGGCAGTACTCAGAGGGCAGTACTGCAGAGGGCAGTACTGGCAGAGTGGCAGTACTGGCAGAGTGGCAGTACTGCAGGAGTGGTAGTACTGGTAGAGTGGTAGTACTGGTAGAGTGGTGCAGTACTGGTAGAGTGGTAGTACTGCAGAGTGGTAGTACTGGTAGAGTGGTAGTACTGCAGAGTGGCAGTACTGCAGAGTGGTAGTACCAGAGGGTAGTACTGGCAGAGTGGCAGTACTGGCAGAGTGGCAGTACTGGTAGAGTGGTAGCACTGGAGAGGGCAGCACTGCAGAGGGGTAGAACTGGCAGAGTGCAGTACTGCAGAGTGGCAGTACTGGTAGAGTGGTAGCACCAGAGTGGCAGTACCAGAGTGTAGTACTGGTGAGAGTGGTAGCATGGCAGAGGGGCAGTACTGGTAGAGCACTGGTAGAGTGCAGGCACAGAGTGGTGGGTAGAGTGCAGTACTGGCAGAGGGCAGTACCTGGTAGAGTGGCATACTGGTAGAGTGGTAGTACTGGCAGAGTGAACTGCAGAGTGGTAGTACTGGTAGAGGGTAGTACTGGCAGAGTGGTAGTACTGGTAGAGTGTAGTACTGGTAGAGGCAGTACTGGAAGAGGGTAGCACTGCAGAGTGGTAGTACTGGTGAGGTAGTACTGGCAGAGTGGTAGTACTGGCAGAGTGGTAGTACTGCAGAGTGGTAGTACTGGCAGAGTGGGGTAGAGGGGTACCAGAGTGGCAGTACTGGTAGAGTGGTAGTACTGGTAGAGGGCAGTACCTTGCAGAGTGGCAGTACTGGCAGAGGGGTAGTACTGGCAGAGGGGTAGTACTGGTAGAGGGGTAGTACTGAAGAGTGGCACTGGTAGAGGGTAGCACTGGCAGAGGGGTAGTACTCAGAGGGGTAGTACTGAAGAGTGGGTAGCACTGGCAGAGTGGTAGTACTGGTAGAGGGTAGTACTGCAGAGTGGCAGTACTGGTAGAGTGGCAGTACTGGCAGAGTGGTAGTACCAGAGTGGTAGCTGGTAGAGTGGTAGTACTGGCAGAGGGCAGTACTGGCAGAGTGGTAGTACTGGTAGAGTGGTAGTACTGGTAGAGGGCAGTACTGGTGCAGAGTGGTAGCTGGCAGAGTGGCAGTACTGGTAGAGGGGTAACTGGCAGAGGGTAGTACTGGTAGAGTGGCAGTACTGGCAGAGGGCAGTACTGGTAGAGTGGTAGTACTGGCAGTACTGGCAGAGTGGTAGTACTGGTAGAGTGGTAGCAATTGCAGAGTGGTAGTACTGGTAGAGTGGTAGTACTGGCAGAGTGGTAGTACTGGTAGAGTGGTAGTACTGGTAGAGTGGCAGTACTGCAGAGTGGTAGCACTGGTAGGAGGGCAGTACTGGCAGAGGGCAGCACTGGCAGAGTGGCAGCACTGGCAGAGTGGCAGTACTGCAGAGGGGTAGCACTGGCAGAGTGGCAGTACTGTAGAGTGGTAGTACTGGTAGAGGGCAGTACTGGAGTGGCAGTACTTGCAGAGGGCAGTACTGGCAGAGTGGTGCAGTACTCAGAGTGGCAGTACTGGCAGAGTGGTAGCCTGGCAGAGTGTAGTACTGGTAGAGGGCAGTACTGGCAGAGTGGTAGTACTGGTAGAGTGGCAGTACTGGCAGAGTGGCAGTGCACTGTAGAGTGGTAGTACTGGTAGAGTGGTGAACTGGAGAGTGCAGTACTGGCAGAGGGGTAGTACTGGTAGAGTGGTAGTACTGCAGAGGGGTAGTACTGGCAGAGGGGTAGTACTGCAGAGTGGTAGTACTGGCAGAGTGGCAGTACTGCAGAGTGGTAGCAATTGCAGAGGGGTAGTACTGGCAGAGTGGCAGTACTGGCAGAGGGCAGTACTGGCAGAGTGGCAGCACTGGTAGAGGGCAGCACTGCAGAGCAGTAGCACTGGCAGAGTGGCAGTACTGGCAGAGGGCAGTACTGCAGAGGGTAGTACTGTAGGAGGTAGTACCAGAGTGGTGCACTGCAGAGTGGTAGTACCAGAGTGGAGCACTGCAGAGTGGTAGTACTGGTAGAGGGTAGTACTGGTAGAGTGGCAGTACTGGTAGAGTGGTAGTACTGCAGAGTGGTAGTACTGGCAGAGGGTAGTACTGTAGAGGGGTAGTACTGGTAGAGTGGTAGTACTGGTAGAGGGGCAGTACTGGCAGAGTGTAGTACTGGTAGAGTGGTAGTACTGGTAGAGTGGCAGTACTGGTAGAGTGGCACTGGCAGAGGGCAGTACTGGTAGAGTGGTAGCACTGGCAGAGTGGCAGTACTGGTAGAGTGGGCAGTACTGGTAGAGTGGCAGTACTGGCAGAGTGAAGTACTGGCAGAGTAGTACGAGGAGGGTAGCACTGCAGAGGGCAGTACTGGCAGAGGGCAGCACTGTAGAGTGGTAGTACTGGCAGAGGGGCAGCACTGGTAGAGTGCAGTACTGGCAGAGTGGCAGTACTGTAGAGGGTAGCACTGCAGAGTGGTAGCACTGGCAGAGTGGCAGTACTGGCAGAGTGGCAGTACCAGAGTGGTAGCACTGGTAGAGGGCAGTACTGGTGAGTGGCAGTACTGGCAGAGGTAGCACTGGTAGAGGGTAGTACTGGTAGAGTGGTAGTAGTACTGGTAGAGTGGTAGTACTTGCAGAGTGGTAGTACTGCAGAGGTAGTACTGCAGAGTGGTAGTACTGTAGAGTGGCAGTACTGTGGTAGTACTGGTAGAGTGGTAGTACTGGTAGAGTGGTAGAGGGGTAGTACTGTAGAGTGGTAGTACTGGCAGAGGTAGTACTGGCAGAGGGGTAGTACTGCAGAGTGGTAGTACTGCAGAGGGGGTACTGGTAGAGTGGCAGTACTGGCAGAGTGGGTAGTACTGGTAGAGTGGTAGTACTGCAGAGTGGCAGTACTGGCAGAGGGCAGTACTGCAGGGGGAGCACTGGTAGAGGGTAGTACTGAGAGAGGTAGTACTGGTAGAGTGGTAGTACTGGTAGAGTGGTAGTACTGGTAGAGGGCAGTACTTGCAGAGTGGTAGTACTGGTAGAGGGGCAGTACTGGTAGAGGGGTAGTACTGGCAGAGTGGCAGTACTGGTAGAGAGGTAGTACTGTAGAGGGGTAGTACTCAGAGTGGTAGTACCAGAGTGGTAGTACTGGCAGAGAGGTAGTACTGTAGAGGGTAGTAGTACTGGTAGAGGGTAGCATTGCAGAGTGGTAGTACTGGTAGAGAGGCAGTACCAGAGGGTAGTACTGCAGAGTGGTAGTACTGGTAGAGGGGTAGTACTGGTAGAGGGGTAGTACTGCAGAGGGTAGTACTGGTAGAGGGGTAGTACTGGTAGAGTGGCAGTACTGCAGAGTGGCAGTACTGGCAGAGTGGGTAGCACTGCAGAGTGGTAGTACTGCAGAGTGGTAGCACTGGTAGAGGGCAGCACTGGCAGAGGGTAGTACTGCAGAGGGGTAGTACTGGTAGAGTGGTAGTACTGCAGAGTGGTAGTACTGGTAGAGGGTAGCATGGTAGGTGTACTGGTAGAGGGCAGTACCAGAGTGGTAGTACTAGTAGAGTGGGTAGTACTGGCAGAGTGGGTAGTACTGGTAGAGGGCAGTACTGGTAGAGGGCAGCACTGGCAGAGTGGTAGTACTGGTAGAGTGGTAGTACTGTAGAGTGGTAGTACTGGCAGAGGGCAGTACTGGTAGAGTGCAGTACTGCAGAGGTAGTACTGGTAGAGTGGTAGTACTGGTAGAGTGGTAGTACTGGTAGAGGGGTAGTACTGGTAGAGTGGTAGTACTGGTAGAGGGGTAGTACTGGTAGAGGAGTAGTACTGGTAGAGTGGTAGTACTGGTAGAGTGGTAGTACTGGTAGAGGGGTAGTACTGGTAGAGGAGTAGTACTGGTAGAGTGGTAGTACTGGTAGAGTGGTAGTACTGGTAGAGTGGTAGTACTGGTAGAGGAGTAGTACTGGTAGAGGGGTAGTACTGGTAGAGGAGTAGTACTGGTAGAGTGGTAGTACTCGTAGAGTGGTAGTACTGGTAGAGTGGTAGTACTGGTAGAGTGGTAGTACTGGTAGAGGGGTAGTACTGGTAGAGGAGTAGTACTGGTAGAGGGGTAGTAATTTTGGTAGAGGTGTAGTACTAATGAGGGTAGTACTGGTAGAGTGGTAGTACTGGGTAGAGTGGTAGTACTTGGTAGAGGGGTAGTACTGGTAGAGTGGCAGTACTGGTAGAGGGGTAGTACTGGTCGAGGGGTAGTACTGGTAGAGTGGTAGTACTGTAGAGTGGTAGTACTGGCAGAGTGGTAGTACTTGCAGAGGGTAGTACTGTCGAGGGTAGTACTGGTAGAGTGGTAGCACTTGCAGAGTGGGTAGTACTGGTCGAGGGGTAGTACTGGTAGAGGGTAGTACTGGTAGAGGGTAGTACTGGTAGAGTGGTAGTATTGGTAGAGGTGTAGTACTGGTCGAGGGGTAAAATTGGTAGAGTGGTGGCACGGTAGAGTGGGTAGTACTGGTAGAGGGGTAGTACTGGTAGAGGGTAGTACTGGTAGAGGGGTAGTACTGGTAGAGTGGTAGTACTGGTAGAGGTGTAGTACTGGTAGAGGAGTAGTACTGGTAGAGTGGTAGTACTGGTAGAGGGGAAGTACTGATAGAGTGGTAGTACTGGTAGAGTGGTAGTACTGGTAGAGAGGTAGTACTGGTAGAGGAGTAGTACTGGTAGAGTGGTAGT
Organism: Homarus americanus; assembly: GCF_018991925.1. NCBI lineage: Eukaryota > Metazoa > Arthropoda > Malacostraca > Decapoda > Nephropidae > Homarus > Homarus americanus. The sequence goes on from NW_024751601.1 coordinate 88,629, forward strand.
ACTGGTAGAGGGGTAGTACTGGTAGAGTGGTAGTACTGGTAGAGGTGTAGTACTGGTAGAGTGGTAGTACTGGTAGAGTGGTAGTACTGGTAGAGTGGTAGTACTGGTAGAGGGGTAGTACTGGTAGAGTGGTAGTACTGGTAGAGTGGTAGTACTGGTAGAGTGGTAGTACTGGTAGAGTGGTAGTACTGGTAGAGGGGTAGTACTGGTAGAAACATCCACCTTAGACAATTCCCACTCTATCCCTCCTACCCCTGCTCCTCCTACTGAACCTATGCACTTTCCTATAATCTCCACTCGCAGGGTTGCCGGTGTGTTATCCAGGTTGGATGTGAGTAAGGTGCATGGACCGGACGGAATACCCCCTCGTGTTCTGAGGGAGTGTGTTGAAGCTCTGGCCCCTGTGCTTGCTCGCCTCTTTCGCCTCTGCCTCAAAACCCAAACTATTCCTTCTTCTTGGAAGCATGCCTTGGTTCAGCCCATTCCAAAGAAAGGTGACCATTCTAACCCCTCTAACTATCGCCCCATTGCCCTAACTTCATCCCTCTCTAAGATTTTCGAAACTATCTTGAACTCCCATTTTCTCCGTCACCTTGAACGCCTTTCTCTTTTGTCGGATCACCAGTATGGCTTTCGCCAGGCGAGATCTACTGGTGATCTGCTCTCCTATTGCACCCATTTTGGTCATCCTCTCTTAAGGATTATGGGGAAACTTTTGTTGTGGCCTTCGACATCTCCAAAGCATTAGACAGGGTATGGCACAAGTCTTTGCTATCTAAACTTCCCTCTTTTGGTTTCTCTCCCCCACTTTGTTCTCTCATCTCTAGCTTCCTTGAGAACCGATCCATGGCAGTTGTTGTCGAGGGATCGATCTCTTGCTCTTTCTCTACCAGTAGTGGCGTCCCACAGGGTTCTGTTCTTTCACCTACTCTCTTCCTTCTTTTTATCAATGATTTACTTCACATTACAACTAATTCTATCCATTCTTACGCTGATGATTCTGCTCTTCACTCTTCTTCACATTTTCCCCTTCCTCCTAACTCTCAAACTAGATCTGTTTCTAGAACTGATAACATTACTTCTATCAATGCGGATCTGTGCAGCATCTCCGAATAAGAACATAAGAATGGAGGAAACTGCAGCGTGCCTTTTGGTCCATATTAGGCAGTCCAATTTACAGCCAACCCTATTGCTCATATATCCATCCAACCTATGGGGAGGTAGAAATTGGGTTAAATTCAACAGCATTAAAATAGAGTGTTTACCGATTGCACTTTCCAAAATAGAAGCTCTCTCACCATGCACATTTCAGGCGCAGCGCTCTTGCCTTCGCAAGCGAGATGTCACGGGTTTGATTCCTGGGCCGATGGCAGTTGTTAGGACATACTTCCTAGCCCCCATTGGTCCCTGTTCACCTTGCAGTAAAGTAGGTACCTGGTGTAAGTCGAAAGTTGCGAATTCGTATTCAGGGACAAGTTGTTGGAGCTTCCAATAACTTGATGACATAAACCACTGACTCTTCAGGCTTCTACGCCCTTGACTCATGCGGCATAAAGGCAAGCAAGAACTTAGCATGCTTCCCTGTTGGGCGCTGTAAACGCTTCTGCGCTTCACCTTACACAAGGATGTAGGGGAGTGCCGCCCCAAAAAAAAAAAAAAAAAAATTCAGGCGCTATCATCATGCTCGGCCTCACCATTTCCTGTAATATGTCATGGAAGCCACACATCCTCAACATTGCTAAAGCTGCCTCCCGAAAGCTGGGAATGTGTGTACAGATACCAAAGTTTTTTTTTTCACTCCTGATCAGTTGCTTCAAGTATATAAGGGATTCATTCGTCCTAACTTGGAGTACTGCTCTCATATCTGGGTGGCTCTTCTTCTGTCCAACTGTTAGATAGGGTGGAATCAAAAGCATATTAACTCTCCTCCTTTAGTCGACAATCTCTCTTCCCTTTCTCTTCGCCGCAATGTTGCTTCACTCTCTCTCTTTTACAGGTACTTTAACGGGCAATGTTCGGTGGATTTGGCATCCTGTGTACCGCCGGCAAGGCCGTGGGCTCGTAACACACGTCTTGCCCGCGGTGCCCACCGTTTCTCTGTGGATGTCGGTCACACTATAATAACCCGTTATAGTACCTCCTTCTTTCCTCACACAGCCAAACTGTGGAATGTTCTGCCTTCTTCTGTGTTTCCATACTTATACAATCTGTCTCACTTTAAAAGCTGGTCTTCCGTCATCTTCGTGGTGTACAGTAGATTAATATAATTTTTTTTCTTCTATATTTTTAATATATTTTTTACTCTTATTGTCCTCACCCCCATCAGGCCCCGCTGTGGGTCGATGACCTGTGCCCGCTGGGCTATTACCCGTAATACACAATACTCAACTTACACACACAGTAGACTATGTACACACGACAAGGGTGCACTGACGGATGTACACACAAGGATGTACTGAAGGACGTACACACAAGGATGTACTGAAGGACGTACACACAAGGATGTACTGAAGGACGTACACACAAGGATGTACTGAAGGACGTACACACAAGGATGTACTGAAGGATGTACACACAAGGATGTACTGAAGGACGTACACACAAGGATGTACTGAAGGACGTACACACAAGGATGTACTGAAGGACGTACACACAAGGATGTACTGGAAGGACGTACACACAAGGATATACTGAAGAATGTACACACAAGTGATGGCTTGAAGGATGTACACACAAGGATGATGGAAGAACGTACACACAAGGATGTAATTGAAGGATGTATACACAAGGATGTAATTGAAGAATGTACACAAGGATGTACTGAAGAATGTACACACAAGGATGTACTTGAAGGACGTACACAAGGATGTATTGAAGAACGTACACACAAGGATGTACTGGAAGATTGTACACACAAGTGATGTATTGAAGAATGTACACACAAGTGATACTAAAGAATGTACACACAAGGATGTACTGGAAGGATGTACACACACGGATGTAATAAAGAATGTACACACAAGGATGTACTGAAGGATGTACACACACGGATGTATTGAAGAACGTACACACAAGGATGTACTGAAGGATACACACACACGGATACTGAAGAATGTACACACAAGGATGTACTGGAAGGATGTACACACAAGGATGTATTTGAAGGACGTACACACAAGGATGTACTGAAGGACGTACACACAAGGATGTACTGAAGGACGTACACACAAGGATGTACTGAAGGACGTACACACAAGGATGTACTGAAGGATGTACACACAAGGATGTACTGAAGGACGTACACACAAGGATGTACTGAAGGACGTACACACAAGGATGTACTGAAGGACGTACACACAAGGATGTACTGAAGGACGTACACACAAGGATATACTGAAGAATGTACACACAAGGATGTACTGAAGGATGTACACACAAGGATGTACTGAAGAACGTACACACAAGGATGTACTGAAGGATGTACACACAAGGATGTACTGAAGAATGTACACACAAGGATGTACTGAAGAATGTACACACAAGGATGTACTGAAGGACGTACACACAAGGATGTACTGAAGAACGTACACACAAGGATGTACTGAAGGATGTACACACAAGGATGTACTGAAGAATGTACACACAAGGATGTACTAAAGAATGTACACACAAGGATGTACTGAAGGATGTACACACACGGATGTACTGAAGAATGTACACACAAGGATGTACTGAAGGATGTACACACACGGATGTACTGAAGAACGTACACACAAGGATGTACTGAAGGATGTACACACACGGATGTACTGAAGAATGTACACACAAGGATGTACTGAAGGATGTACACACAAGGATGTACTGAAGGACGTACACACAAGGATGTACTGAAGGACGTACACACAAGGATGTACTGAAGGACGTACACACAAGGATGTACTGCAGGATGTACACACAAGGATGGAAGGATGTACACACAAGGATGTACTGAAGGATGTACACACAAGGATGTACTGAAGGACGTACACACAAGGATGTACTGAAGGATGTACACACAAGGATGTATGAAGGATGTACACAAGGATGTGAAGGATGTACACACAAGGATGTACTTAAAGGATATACACACAAGGATGTACTGAAGGATACACACAAGGATGTACTGAAGGATGTACACACAAGGATGTACTGAAGGATGTACACACAAGGATGTTCTAAAGGATGTACACACAAGGATGTACTGAAGATTGCACACACGACAGCCTGAGAAAGCAGGTGTTGTAAGAGGAGGAAGAAGACAAGGAGTAAGAGGAGGAAGAAGACAAGGAGTAAGAGGAGGAAGAAGACAAGGAGTAAGAGGAGGAAGAAGACAAGAATAAGAGGAGGAAGAAGACAAGGAGTAAGAGGAGGAAGAAGACAAGGAGGAAGAGGAGGAAGAAGACAAGGAGAAGAGGAGAAGACATGGGAGTAAGAGAGGAAGAAGACAAGGGAGTAAGAGGAGGAAGAAGAAAAGGAGTAAGAGGAGGAAGAAGACAAGGGAGAGAGGAGGAAGAAGACAAGGGAGTAAGAGGAGGAAGAAGACAAGGAGTAAGAGGAGGAAGAAGACAAGGAGTAAGAGGAGGAAGAAGACAAGGAGTAAGAGGAGGAAGAAGACAAGGGAGTAAGAGGAGGAAGAGACAAGGGAGTAAGAGGAGGAAGAAGACAAGGGAGGTGAGGAGGAAGACAAGGAGAAGAGGAGGAAGAAGACAAGGAGGAAGAGAGGAAGAAGACAAGGAGTAAGAGGAGGAAGAAGACAGGGAGTAAGAGAGGAGGAAGAAGACAAGGAGTAAGAGGAGGAAGACAAGGGAGAAGAGGAGGAAGAAGACAAGGAGTAAGAGGAGGAAGAAGACAAGGGAGTAAGAGGAGGAAGAAGACAGGATAAGAGGAGGAAGAAGACGGGTAAGAGGAGGAAGAAGGGGTAAGAGGAGGAAGAAGACAAGGGAGTAAGAGGAGGAAGAAGACAAGGAGTAAGAGGAGGAAGAAGACAAGGGAGAAGAGGGAGGAAGACAAGGAGCAAGAGGAGGAAGACAGGGAGTAAGAGGAGGAAGAAGACAAGGGAGTAAGAGGAGGAAGAAGACAGGAGTAAGAGGAGGAAGAAGACAAGGGAGTAAGAGGAGGAAGAAGACAAGGGAGTAAGAGAGGAAGAAGACAAGGAGTAAGAGGAGGAAGAAGACAAGGGAGTAAGAGGAGGAAGAAGACAAATGAAGGAGGAAAAGACAAGGAGTAAGAGAGGAGGAAAAGACAAAGGAGTGGGAGGAAAGACAAAGAAGAGAGGAGGAAGACAAAGGGAGTAAGAGGAGGAAAGAAAAGGAGTAAGAGGAGGAAGGGCAAGAGGAGGAAGAAGACAAGGAATGAGAGGAAGAAAGACAAGGAGTAAGGAGGAAGAAGACAAGGAATAAGAGAGAGGAAGACAAGGAGAAAGAGGAGGAAAAGACAAAGGGAGTAAGAGGAGGAAAGACAAAGGGGTAGAGGAGGAAGAAGACAAGGAGTGAGGAGGAAGAAGACAAAGGGAGTAAGAGGAGGGAAGAAGACAAGGGGAAGAGGAGAAGAACAAAAAGAGGAAGGGAGGAGAAGGAGTAAGGAGGAAGGGACAAAAGAAGGGAGGAAGAAGACAAGGAGTAAGAGGAGGGAAGACAAGGAGTAGAGGAGGAAGGGACAAAGGGAGTGAGGAGGAAGAAGACAAGGAGTGGGGAGGAAGACAAAGACAAGGGAGAAGAAGACAAGGAGAGAGGGAAGAAGACAAAGAGAGGAGGAAGAGACAAGGGGAGGGAGGGGAAGGACAAGGAGTAAGAGGGAGGAGAAGACAAAGGGAGAAGAGGAGGAAGAAGACAAAGGGAGTGAGGAGGAAGAAGACAAAGGAGTAGAGGGAAGAAGACAAAGAGAGGGGAAGGAGACAGGGAGAGGAGGAAACAGAGAAGAGGAAAGAAGACAAGGGAGTGAGGAGGAAGAGACAAGGAGTAAGAGGAGGAAGAAGACAAAGGTAAGAGGAGAGAAACAAAGGAGTAAGAGGGAAGAAGACAAGAGAGAGAGGAGGAAAGACAAGGAGTAAGAGGGAAAGAAGACAAGGGAGTAAGAGAGGGAAGAAGACAAGGAGTGCAGGAGGAAGAAGACAAGGGAGTAAGAGGGAAGAAGACAAGGAGTAAGAGGAGGAAGAAGACAAGGGGTGAGGAGGGAAGGCAAGGGAAGTAAGAGGAGGAAGAAGACAAGGAGTAAGAGGAGGAAAGAAGACAAGGGAGTAGAGGAGGAAGAAGACAAAGAGGGGAGGAGGGAAAGAAGACAAGGGAGTAGAGGAAGAAGACAAGGAGTAAGAGGAGGAAGAAGACAAGGAATGCAGAGGAGGAAGAGCAAAGGGAGTGAGGAGGAAGAAGACGAGGGAGAAGAAGGGAGTAAGAAGGGAGGAAGAAGACAGGGGGAAGAGGAGGAGAAGACAAGGAGTAAGAGGAGGAAGAGACAAAGGGGAGTAGGGAGGAAGACAAGGGGGAGGAGGAGGAAGAAGAAAGAGGGAGAGACAAGGGAGGGGAGGAGGAGACAAGGAGTAAGAGGAGGAAGAGACAAGGAGTAGAGGAGGAGGGACAAGGAGAAGAGGAAGAAAGAGAGGAGGGAAGAAGGGAAGAGGAGGAAGAAGACAAGAAGTGGGGAGGAAGAGACAAGGAGTAAGAGGGAAGAAGACAAATAGGGAGGAAGAGGGGAGGAAAGAAGACAAGGAGTAAGAGGAGGAAGAACAAGGGAGTAGAGGAGAGAAGACAAGGGTAGGAGGAAAGAAGACAAAGGGAGTAAGAGGAGAGAGAAGACAAGGGAGTAGAAAGGAGACAAAGACAGAGGAAGGGCAAGGAGTGGGGAGGAAGAAGACAAAGGGAGTAAGAGGAGGAAAGAAAAGGGAAGTAGGAGGAAGAAGACAAAGGGGAAAGAGGAGGAAGAAGACAAGGGAGTAAGAGAAGAAGACAAGGAGTGGAGGAAGAAGACAAGGAGTGAGGAGGAAGAAGACAAAGGAGATGAGGAGGAAGAAGACAAGGCAGGAGGAGGGAAGACAAGGGAGTAAGAGGAAGAAGCAAGGAGTAGAGGAGGAAGAAGACAAGGGAGTAGAGGAGGAAGAAGACAAAGGGAGTAGAGGAGGAAGAAGACAAGGGAGTAAGAGGAGGAAGAAGACAAGGGAGTAAGAGGAGGAAGAAGACAAGGAGTAAGGGGAGGAAAAGACAAAGGGAGTAAGAGGAGGAAGAAGACAAAGGGAGTAAGAAGGAAGAAGACAAGGGAGTAAGAGGAGGAAGAAGACAAAGGGGAGAAGAGAGGAAGACAAGGGAGTAAGAGGAGGGAAGAAGAAGACAAGGGAGGAAAGAGGAGGAAGAAGACAAGGGAGTAAGAGGAGGAAGAAGACAGGGAGTAAGAGGAGGAAAAGACAAAGGAGTAAGAAGAGGAGGAAGAAGACAAGGGAGTAAGAGGAGGAAGAAGACAAGGGAGTAAGAGGAGGAAGAAGACAAGGGAGTAAGAGGAGGGAAGAAGACAAAGGGAGTAAGAGGAGGAGAAGAGACAAAGGAGAAGAGGAGGGAAAGACAAGGAGTAAGAGGAGGAAGAAGACAAGGGAGTAAGAGGAGGAAGAAGACAAAGGAGTAAGAGGAGGAAGAAGACAAGGGAGTAAGAGGAGGAAGAAGACAAAGGAGGAAGAGGAGGAAGAAGACAAGGAGGAAGAGGAGGAAGAAGACAAGGGGAAGAGGAAGAAGAAGACAAAGGAGTAAGAGGAGGAAGAAGACAAGGAGATAAGAGGAGGAAGAAGACAAGGGAGTAAGAGGAGGAAGAAGACAAGGGAGTAAGAGGAGGAAGGAGACAAGGGAGTAAGAGGAGGAAGAAGACAAGGGAGTAAGAGGAGGAAGAGAACAAGGGAGTAAGAGGAGGAAGAAGACAAAGGAGTAAGAGGAGGGAAGAAGACAAGGAGGAGTAAGAGGAGGAAGGAGACAAGGAGGAAGAGGGAGGAAGAAGACAAGGAGTAAGAGAGGAGGAAGAAGACAAGGAGTAAGAGGAGGAAAGACAAGGGAGTAAGAGGAGGAAGGAGACAAGGGAGTAAGAGGAGGGAAGAAGACAAGGAGTAAGAGGAGGAAGAAGACAAGGAGGAAGAGGAGGAAGAAGACAAGGGAGTAAGAGGAGGAAGAAGACAAGGGAGCAAGAGGAAAGAAGACAAAGGGAGTAAGAGGGAGAAGAAGACAAGGGAGGAGGGAAAGAAGACAAGGGAGTAAGAGGAGGAAGAAGACAAGGGAGTAAGAGGAGGAAGAAGACAAGGGAGTAAGAGGAGGAAGAAGACAAAGGAGTAAGAGGAGGAAGAAGCAAGGAGCAGAGGAGGAAGAAGACAAGGAGTAAGGAGGAAAGACAAAGGGAGTAAGGAGGGAAAGACAAGGGAGTAAGAGGGAGGAAGGAGACAAGGGAGTAAGAGGAGGAAGAAGACAAGGGAGTAAGAGGAGGAAGAAGACAAGGAGTAGAGGAGGAAGAAGACAAAGGAGTAAGAGGAGGAAGAAGACAAGGGGTAAGAGGAGGGGGAAGAAGACAAGGGGAGAGGAAGGAAGAAGACAAGGGAGTAGAGGAGGAAGAAGACAAAGGAGTAAGAGGAGGAAGAAGACAAAGGGAGTGAGGAGGAAGAAGACAAGGGAGTAAGGAGGAAGAAGACAAGGGAGTAAGAGGAGGGAAAGACAAGGGAGTAAGAGGAGGAAGAAGACAAGGGAGTAAGAGGAGGAAGAAGACAAGGGAGTAGAGGAGGAAGAAGACAAAGGAGTAAGAGGAGGAAGAAGACAAGGGAGTAAGAGGAGGAAGAAGACAAAGGGAGTAGAGGAGGAGAAGAAGAAGAAAAAAAGAATGAGGAGGAAGAAGACAAGGAGTAAGAGGAGGAAGAAACAAAGGAGTAAAGGAGGAAGAAGACAAGGGAGTAAGAGGAGGAAGAAGACAAGGAGTAAGAGGGAGGAAGAAGACAAGGGAGTAAGAGGGAAGAAGACAAAGAGATAAGAGGAGGAAGAAGACAAGGGAGTAAGAGGAGGAAGAAGACAAAGGAGGAAGAGGAGGGAAGAAGACAAGGGAGTAAGAGGAGGAAGAAGACAAGGGAGTAAAGAGGAGGAGGAAGAGACAGGAGTAAGAGGAGGAAGAAGACAAAGGGAGTAAGAGGAGGAAGAAGACAAGGGAGTAAGAGGAGGAAGAAGACAAGGGAGTAAGGAAGAAGACAAGGAGTAGAGGAGAAAGACAAGGGAGTAAGAGGAGGAAGAAGACAAAGGGAGTAAGAGGAGGAAGAAGACAAGGGAGTAAGAGGAGGAAGAAGACAAGGGAGTAAGAGGAGGAAGAAGACAAAGAGAAAGAGGAGGGAAAGAGGACAAGGAGTAAGGGAGGAAGAAGACAAAGGGAGTAAGAGGAGGAAGAAGACAAGGGAGTAAGAGGAGGAAGAAGACAAGGAGTAAGAGGGAGGAAGAAGACAAGGGGAGTAGAGGAGGAAAAGCAGGGAGTGAGGAGGAAGAAGACAAGGGAGTAAGAGGAGGAAGAGACAAGGGGAGTAGAGGGAGGGAAGAAGACAAAGGGGAGTAAGAGGAGAAAGACAAAGAGATGAGAGGAAGAAGGAGACAAGGGAGTAAGAGGAGGAAGAAGACAAAGGGAGTAAGGAGGAAGAAGACAAGGGAGTAGAGGAGGAAAGAAGACAAGGAGTAAGAGGAAGAAAGAACATTGAATGGTAGGATGTGTGTGTGTGTGTGTGGTGTGTAGTGTGTGTGTGTGTGGGTGAGTGACACACAGGCGAGGTTCACTGTCACACCTGTCAAGGCCCCTGGTGGCACCCGACACACCTCAACACACCCTAACACACCCTTACTGCACACACCCAACACACACTTACTGTAACACACCCCAACACACACTTACTGTAACACCCCCTAAGACACACACCCTGACTGTAACACACCCTAACACACCTTACTGTAACACACACCCTAACACACCGTTACTGTAACACACCCCTAACACACTCTACTGTAACACACCCTAACTCCACCCTTACTGTAACACCCCTAACACACCCTTACTGTAACACACACCCTTACTGTAACACACACCCAAACACACTCTTACTATAACCCACCCTAACACACCTTGTAACACACCCTAACTCACCCTACTGTAACACACCCTAACTCACACACACACCCTACACCCCTTACTGTAACACACCCTAAAACACACCCTTACTGTAACACACCCTAACACACACCTTACTGTAACACACCCTAACAACACACACCCTTACTGTAACACACCCTACTGTAACACAACTTAACTCACTTACTGTAACACACCCCTAACTCACCCTTACTGTAACACACCCTAACACCCCTTACTGTAACACACCCTTACTGTAACACACCCAAACACACTCTTACTATAACCCACCCTAACACACCCTTACTGTAACACACCCTAACTCACCCTTACTGTAACACACCTAACTCACCTTACTGTAACACACCCTAACTCACCTACTGTAACACACCCCTAACACACCCTTACTGTAAACACACCCCTTACTGTACACACCCAAACACACTTACTACAAACCCAACCCTAACACACCCCACAACACACCCTAACTCCACCTTATCTAACAAACCCTAACTCACCCTTACTGTAACACACCAACACACACCCTCATTGTAACACACCCTTACTGTAAATACACCCAAACACACTTTACTATAACCCACCCTAACACACCCTTACTGAACACACCCTAACACACCCTCTGCTAACACACCCTAACTACACCCTTACTGTAACAAATCTTACTGTAACACACCCTTACTGTAACACAATCCAAACAAACTCTTACTATAACCACCCCTAACACACTCTACTGTAACACACCCCTAACTCACCCTTACTGTAACACACCCTAACTCACCCCTTACTGTAACACACACCCTAACACACCCTTACTGTAACACACCCAACACACCCTTCTGTAACACACCCTAACACACACCTTACTGTAACACACCCTAACACACCCCTTACTGTAACACACCCTACTGTAACACACCCTAACTCACTCTACTGTAACACACCCTAACACACCCCTACTGTAACACACCCCAACACACCTCCCCTTAATAACACACCCTACTGTAACACACCCAAACACACTCTTACTACAACCTAACAACACACCCCTACTGTAACAAACCCTAACTCACCCCTACTGTAACACACCCTATCTCTCACTGTAACACACCCTAAACCACCATTCTGTAACACACCCTAACACACCACTGTAACACACACCCTTACTGTAACACACCCAACACACTCTCACTATAACACACCCTAACACACTTACTGTAACACACCCTAACTCACCTCACTGTAACACACTCAACTCACCCTTACTGTAACACACCCTAACTCCACCCTTACTGTAACACACCCTAACTCACTTACAACACACCCTAACACACCCCTACTGTAACACACCCCAACACACCCCCCACACACACCCCACACACCCTACTGTAACACACCCTAACACACACTTACTGTAACACACCCTAACACACACTTAACACACCACACCCTTACTGTAACACACCCTAACACACCCCTTACTGTAACACACCCTAGCACACACTCCTACTGTAACACACCCTAACCTCACCCTTACTAACACACCCCACCCTACTGTAACACACCCTAACACACACCCTTACTGTAACACACCCTACTGTAACACACCCTAACACACCCCTTACTGTAACACACCCTAACACACCCTTACTGTAACACACCCCAACACACCCTTACTGTAACACACCCTAACACACCCCTTACTGTAACACACCCTAACACACCCTTACTGTAACACACCCTAACACAACTCTCACACACTTACTGTAACACACCCTAACACACCGTTACTGTAACACACCCTAACACACACCTTACTGTAACACACCCTAACACACCGTTACTGTAACACCCTAACACACCGTTACTGTAACACACTCTAACACACTCTACTGTAACACACCCTAACACACCCTACTGTAACACACCCTAACACACCTCCCTACTGTAACACACCCTAACACACCGTTACTGTAACACACCCTAACACACCCCTTACTGTAACACACCGCACACCTACTGTAACACACCCTAACACACCCCCCTTACTGTAACACACCCTAACACACCCTTACTGTAACACACCCTAACACACCCTTACTGTAACACACCCTAACACACCCTTACTGTAACACACCCTAACACACCGTTACTGTAACACACCTAACAACCCCCTTACTGTAACACACCCTAACACACTCTACTGTAACACACCCCTAACACACCCCCTTACTGTAACACACCCTAACACACCTTACTGTAACACACCCTAACACACCGTTACTGTAACACACCCTAACACACCCTTACTGTAACACACCCTTACTGTAACACACCCAACACACTCTACTGTACCCTAACACACCGTTACTGTAACACACCCTAACACACCGTTACTGTAACACACCTAACACACCGTTACTGTAACACCCTAACACACTCTTACTGTAACACACCCTAACACACCCCACTGTAACACACCCTAACACTCTAACACACCGTTACTGTAACACACCCTAACACACCCTTACTGTAACACACCCTAGCACACCTCTTACTGTAACACACCCTAACACACCCGTTACTGTAACACCCTAACACACACTTACCAACACACCTAACACACCCTTACTAACACACCCTAACACACCGTTACTGTAACACACCCCTAACACACCCTACTGTAACACACCCTACACACAACGTTACTGTAACACACCCTAACACACACTTACTGTAACACACCCAACACACCCTTACTGTAACACACCCTAACACACCGTTACTGTAACACACCCTAACACACCGTTACTGTAACACACCCTAACACACTCTTACTGTAACACATATATACAAGATATGTTCATCGTCAGAGCAAGAGACTCGACGGCCGGCTGCCACAGGGCCGACTAACAGATCTACAATAATGTACTTCAGACCGTCGGGGCGCACACTAACACAGCGCCACAGGTCTCAACAGTGACAAACTGCTGTGTGGATACAATGTCGAGAGAAATATATTACTTCCACAGCACTAGTATACAGCAGGAAGGTCACAGCAACAGTGTACAGCAGGAAGGTCACAGCAACAGTGTACAGCATGAAGGTCACAGCAACAGTGTACAGCAGGAAGGTCACAGCAACAGTGTACAGCAGGAAGGTCACAGCAACAGTGTACAGCAGGAAGGTCACAGCAACAGTGTACAGCAGGAAGGTCACAGCAACAGTGTACAGCAGGAAGGTCACAGCACTAGTGTACAGCAGGAAGGTCACAGCAACAGTGTACAGCAGGAAGGTCACAGCAACAGTGTACACCAGAAGGTCACAGCAACAGTGTACAGGAAGGTCACAGCAACAGTGTACAGCAGGAAGGTCACAGCAACAGTGTACAGCAGGAAGGTCACACAACAGTGTACAGCAGGAAGGTCACAGCAACAGTGTACAGCAGGAAGGTCACAGCAACAGTGTACAGCAGGAAGGTCACAGCAACAGTGTACAGCAGGAAGGTCACAGCACTAGTGTACAGCAGGAAGGTCACAGCAACAGTGTACAGCAGGAAGGTCACAGCAACAGTACAGCATGAAGGTCACAGCAACAGTGTACAGCAGAAGGTCACAGCAACAGTGTACAGCAGGAAGGTCACAGCAACAGTGTACAGCAGGAAGGTCACAGCAACAGTGTACAGCAGGAAGGTCACAGCAACAGTGTACAGCAGGAAGCACAGCAACAGTGTTAAAGAGAAGGTCACAGCAACAGTGTACAGCAGGAAGGTCATGTTAGTGTACAGCAGGAAGGTCACAGCACAGTGTACAGCAGGAAGGTCACAGCAACAGTGTACAGCAGGAAGTCACAGTAACAGTGTACAGCAGGAAGGTCACAGCACTAGTGTAACTGTCTTTGGGGACTGTCTCTCCATAACTGTCTTGGGGACTGTCTCTCCATAACTGTCTTGGGGACTGTCTCTCCATAACTGTCTTGGGGACTGTCTCTCCATAACTGTCTTGGGGACTGTCTCTCCATAACTGTCTTGGGGACTGTCTCTCCATAACTGTCTTGGGGACTGTCTCTCCATAACTGTCTGGGGGACTGTCTCTCCATAACTGTCTGGGGGACTGTCTCCTACTGTCTTGGGGACTGTCTCTCCATAACTGTCTTGGGGACTGTCTCTCCATAACTGTCTTGGGGACTGTCTCTCCATAACTGTCTTGGGGACTGTCTCCATAACTGTCTTGGGGACTGTCTCTCCATAACTGTCTTGGGGACTGTCTCTCACATAACTGTCTTGGGGACTGTCTCTCCATAACTGTCTTGGGGACTGTCTCTCCCATAACGGGGACTGTCTCTCCATAACTGTCTTGGGGACTGTCTCTCCATAACTGTCTTGGGACTGTCTCTCCATAACTGTCTTGGGGCTGTCTCTCCATAACTGTCTTGGGGACTGTCTCTCCATAACTGTCTTGGGGACTGTCTCCATAACTGTCTTGGGGACTGTCTCTCCATAACTGTCTTGGGGGACTGTCTCTCCATAACTGTCTTGGTGGGACCCAGATCTTGAGTCCACCGCTGAGTAAGCTTTACACGCTTGTCATGTCATCAAGAACTCTGGCCAGAGGAACAGTACAAGCGGACCGACCCGTCTTACTGCCTCGACTGTTGGTGCCAGTGACTAGTTGAGGGGCGGACGAACCCAGCACCGTAGACATTACTTCACTGATTTTGGTTTGTACCATCCCAACAGCACATCACCAGTTTTCATCCAGCAGCTGCATCACAGTGTTCATCACAGCTGCATCACCAGTGTTCATCCTGACAGCTGCATCACCAGTGTTCATCCTGCAGCTGCATCACCAGTGTTCATCACAGCTGCATCAACATTTCATCCGACAGCTGCATCACCAGTGTTCATCCTGACAGCTGCATCACCAGTTTTCATCCCAGCTGCATCACAGTGTTCATCCTGACAGCTGCATCACCAGTGTTCATCACACGCTACATCACCAGTGTTCCTGAACACTGCATCACCAGTGTTCATCCTGACAGCTGCATCACCAGTGTTCATCCTGACAGCTGCATCACCAGTGTTCATCCTGACAGCTGCATCACCAGTGTCATCGACAGCTGCATACCAGTGTTCATCCTGACAGCTGCATCACCAGTGTTCATCTTGACAGCTGCATCACCAGTGTTCATCTTGACAGCTGCATCACCAGTTTCATCCTGACAGCTGCATACCAGTGTTCATCCTGACAGCTGCATCACCAGTGTTCATCTGACGCTGCATCACCAGTGTTCATCTTGACAGCTGCATCACCAGTGTTCATCTTGACAGCTGCATCACCAGTGTTCATCCTGACAGCTGCATCACCAGTGTTCATCTTGACAGCTGCATCACCAGTGTTCATCTTGACAGCTGCATCACCAGTGTTATCTGACAGCTGCATCACCAGTGTTCATCCTGACAGCTGCATCACCAGTGTTCATCTTGACAGCTGCATCACCAGTGTTCATCTTGACAGCTGCCAGTGTTCATCCTGACAGCTGCATCACCAGTGTTCATCTTGACAGCTGCATCACCAGTGTTCATCCTGACAGCTGCATCACCAGTGTTCATCTTGACAGCTGCATCACCAGTGTTCATTTGACAGCTGCATCACCAGTGTCTGACAGCTGCATCACCAGTGTTCATCCTGACAGCTGCATCACCAGTGTTCATCTTGACAGCTGCATCACCAGTGTTCATCTTGACAGCTGCATCCAGTGTTCATCCTGACAGCTGCATCACCAGTGTTCATCTTGACAGCTGCATCACCAGTGTTCATCTTGACAGCTGCATCACCAGTGTTCATCTTGACAGCTGCATCACCAGTGTTCATCCTGACAGCTGCATCACCAGTGTTCATCTTGACAGCTGCAATATAACAACATCCTAAATCCTGTGAATCTTTGGTTACTTCAGTGGCTGAGTGGACACAACGCTCGCCTGGTGTTCTAAGAGCTGTTTGTTCGACCCCGTGGCCCTTGTAAGCCATCTAGCAGTAGGCAGCTACCAAACAGGGAGTTGCTGGGAAGATATTGGAAGCATAATGTGTTGGTAGACCCTGCTGCGATATGTGACCAAGTCCCAGGTTGATGATCTGACTTTCTGCCTCATTTACACACAACTGCAGGGTCTCAATTGTTTCTCTTACAACACAACAACATATATTGTTTGTCACTATTGATATTTTTGTTTTTCATTTTGTATTTATTTATGGTTATTATTATTATTATTATTATTATTATTATTATTATTATTATTATTATTATTATATTTTCGCCCCCAGACCCTAATGTGGGTCACTGACCTGTGCCCGGGTGGACTAATCCTATCCTTGTCCACACCTGACAAATGACTCGAGTCAAACACCTCAGTGAGAGAGAGAGGAGGGTGAGCCCGACACTATTGCTCCTTCCTTCACCCTGGGAACACTGGGGTGCCAATCATGTGTTCACCCCATACAGTCTCTTTCTGTTCACACACGGCCTCAGTGTTATCAGAGCAAGGAGGCGACACAACGTCCCCACCAGCATAAGCACTGGAACACTGCGCCAACTCGGGACCCACTTCGATAATGCGTGGCCACCTGTGAGTTCCCCCAGCAGGAGTATACTTGGCTTCTCTTACTGACAAATACAACTGGATTCGGTGGTTCATAAGGAAATTTGCGCTCAACAGAAACTCTTCATTCACGTTTTTATCATCAAACACTAATGCTGAAATTCCTAAATATGCATCTGGTTCTTTTCACGACCACAGGTGTAGATTGTCACGCCCTAATTTATGGAACAATGTTTTGAGAATGGTGGTTACTCGACTCCCTTGTCCACCACGGCTGTACATGTTAACTGGCAAGTCTTACCCAGTAATGTGAGTTTCATATAAATACTGACTTTCTTGCCGACTGTTTCTGGTACTAGTTCCGACCCGACCCCTGATAACGGGTCTTAAGTAGAATGAACCCGCGACAGAGGTAAGGGATTCACAGCAATACAGTGAACTATTCCCCTGCTAAACACTTCCCCATACTGCAGTCTGTGTGGCCGTACTGCACCTTCCCACCTAGCAACCATCTGAACTGTTACCATCTCGTTTGTGGAACTGACTGGCACCTGTGTCTTGGAGTAGAGAGGAGCGGGGTTAAGTAAGGATGAACTTTTATTTAAACCTGCAGACGGGGACCGTGTCTCTCATGGCGTGCCGATCATTTGGCCGCCCGATTGATGAGTTCCGTAACGGTGAGGAGCGACGATTCCACTCAGTGTATAACCCAAACTGTCCCAAAGCAACACATTATACGGGACAAGTTGTACTAGTTTTTCCGCTACAGTTCGAGGAATAACGGCCCATATTTAACCTCACACTCCAGTACTACAGGAACGAACTTGGGCAAGATGCCTTTAGTCTTAGCACCTGAGGACAAAGTCAATCTAACAAGCTGTAACACAGGTCAGGTTTGTATCACTAGCACAGGTGGTGGGAAACATCTCTTCCAATGATGACAATTTAAGTGATGGTTGTTGTCTTAAGTCTCTCGAACAGTAACAGTGTTCTCGTATCACCTGTACTGTACTGTACTGGAGGGCACTCTAGTCAACACAAAGTTCACCTTCTGCTTATCATCTATGACATGCAGTTCTCTGAAGCATTCATTGAACAAATCTAAGTATACTTCTATGTCTGTTCCAACTTTCTCAGAATTAACCACATCGCGCCGAGAAGAGGGAATCTGTATCTGAGGAAGGATAACATGATGGGTAAGAGACTGTCATGCCTGCAGGACTGTGAGTGGGAAAGGTGAGTGACGAGCGTTACTCCTGTGTTACACTGGTCTGGTACTACTACTAAAGTCTTCCGGTGAGTCGCTTAACACATTCATCTAGTCGCCCTTCCTTCACCTCCTCTAAACTTCCTGCCGAATCTTTGCGTCTAAGAGGTATCTCCCCCTCCCCGTCCAGCCATTACACGATTATTTACCATATGTTAACCCAACACCCGACGCGGCTCTTGGTCACAATATAACTTACCTCGTCACCAGCGACTGTGTACACTGCTCCGTTCCCTCACCCTTCCAGTTTTATGTCACCAAAATGAATCACTGTTTTATCTACGTTTTTCCGAAGCTTCGAAGTTTTATTCCTCGTCTTATTGCTTCACTTTTGGTTCCTATCGTGTTTGTGAAGTTTCGAAGGGCAGCTGTAGTGGTGACTTACTGTAACAATCATTATGAGCTTCACTTCAACACCACAGTCTGGTCAGGCAGGTGAGGCGGCTGGTAATTCCAACCTGTCATTCTTCTTCTATTCATCTTTACTATAATATTGGTATATAGTTTCTGACACAATGAGATGACCAGGGGAGGAGTAGTAAGGTGTAGAAAGGGAAGGAAGGAAGGAAGGAAGGAAGGAAGGAAGGAAGGAAAGGAAGGAGGTAGGAATGTGGAGGGAAGGGAAGGAAGGAAGGAAGGAAGGAAGGAAGGAAGGAAGGAAGAGGAGTAGGAATGTGGAGGTAAGGAAGGAAGGAAGAAGGGAGGAAGAAGAGGAAAAAGAGAGGAAGGAATAGATGAGGAAGGTGAAATGAAGGAAGGAAGGGAGAAGGAAGGAAGGAAGAAGGAGTAGAATGTGGAGGTAAGAAGGAGGAAGGAAGGGAAGGTAGGAATTGGGAGGAGAGGAAAAAGAAAGGAAGGAAGGAAGGAAGGAAGGGTAGGAATGTGGAGGAAGGATGGAAGGGGAAGGAAGGAAGGGTAGGAATGTGGAGGAAGAGAAGGGAAGGAAGGAAGGAAGGAAGGAAGGAATGGAGGTGAAGGGAGGAGGAAGGAAGGAAGGAAGGGAAGGAAGGAAGGAGAGGAAGGAAGGGTAGGAATGGGAGGGAAGGAAGGAAGGAAGAAGGAAGGAGAGGAATGTGGAGGAGAAGGAAAGGAAGGAAGAAGGAAGGGTAGGAATGTGGAGGTAAGGAGGAGGAAGGAAGGAAGGAAGGAAGGAAGGAAGGAAGGTAGGAATGTGGAGGTAAGGAAGGAAGGAAAGGAAGGAAGGAAGGAAGGAAAGGTAGGAATGTGGAGGTAAGGAGAAAGAAGGAAGGAAGGAAGGAAGGAAGGGTAGGAATGTGGAGGAAGGAGGAGGAAGGGAAGGAAGGAAGGAAGGAAGGGTAGGAATGTGGAGGTAAGGAAGGAAGGAAGGAAGGAAGGGTAGAATGAGGAAGGAAGGAAGAAAGGAAGGAAGGAAGGTAGGGAATGAGGTGGGAAGGGAGAATGTGAAGGAAGGAAGGAAGGAAAGGAAGGGTAGGAATGTGGAGGGAAGGAGGAATGGAAGGAAAGGAAGGAAGGAAGGAAGGAAGGGAATGTGGAGGTGGCGAAGGAAGGAAGGGAAGGAAAGAATGAAGTAGAAGGAAGGAAGGAAGGAGAGGAATGTGAGGTAAGGAAGGAAGAATGGAGGAATGTGGGAAGGAAGGAAGGAAGGAAGGAAGGAAGGAAGGAAATGAAGGAATGTGGAGGTAGGAAGGAGGAAGGAAGGAAGGAAGGAAGGGTAGGAATGTGGAGGTAAGGAGGAAGAGGAAGGAAGGAAGGAAGGAAGGGTAGGAATGTGGAGGGAAGGAAGGAAGGAAGGAAGGAAGGAAGGAAGGTAGAAGGAAGGAAGGAAGGAAGGAAGGAAGGGTAGGGAATGTGGAGGTAAGGAGGGAAGGGAAGAAGGAAGGAAGGAAGGAAGGAGGGGAAGGAAGGAAGGAAGAAGGAAGAAGAAAGGAATGTGGAGGCAGGAGGGAGGAAGGAAGGAAGGAAGGAAGAAGAAGGAAGGAAGGAAGGAGGGAAGGAGGAAGGAATGTGAGAGGTAAGGAGGGAAGGAAGGAAGGAGGGAAGGAAAGGAAGGAAGAGGAAGGGAGGAAGAGTGGGAAGGAGGAATGGAAGGAAAGGAAGGAAGGAAGGAAGGAAGGAAGGGTAGGAAATGTGAGGGAAGGGAAGGAAGGAAGGGAAGGAATGAGGTAAGGAAGGAAGGAAGAAGGAAGGAAGGTAGGAATGTGGAGGAAGAAGGAAGGAAGGGTAGGAATGTGAAGGAAGGAAGAAAGGAAGGAAGGAAGGAAGGAAGAATGAAGGGTAGGAATGAGGTAAGGAAGGAAGGAAGGAAGGAAGGAAGGAAGGGTAGGAATGTGGAGGTAAGGAGGGAAAAGAAGGAAGGAAGGAATGAAGGAAGAGGGTAGGAATGTGAGGAATGAAGGAAGGAAGGAAGGAAGGAAGGAAGGAAAAGGAAGGAAGGATGAAAAGGAAGGAATGAAGGAAGGAAGGAAGGAAGGAAGGAATAGAAGGGTAGGGAATGTGGAAGGTAAGGAGGGAGGGAAGGAAGGAAGGAAGGAAGGGAAGGAATGTGAGAAGGAAGGAAGGAAGAAGGAAGGAATGGGAGGGAAGAGGAGGAAGGAAGGAAGGAAGGAAGGAAGGAAGGAAGGAAGGAAGGTAGGGGAATGGGAGGGGAAGGGGAGGGGAGGAAGGAAGGAAGGAAGGAAGGAAGGAAGGAAGGGTAGGAATGTGAGGTAAGGAGGGAAGGAAGGAAGGAAGGAAGGAAGGTAGGAGTGGGGTGGAGGGACGGAGGAAGGAAGGAAGGTAGAAGTGGTAGGAATGTGGGAGGTGGAAGGAAGGAAGGAAGGAAGGAAGAGGGGAGGAGAGGGGAGAGAGAGAGAGAGAGAGAGAGAGAGAGAGAGAGATTCCAACACACACAACCATCCCACGAACAGAACTCTCTGAGGCATGAAACATTCCCTGGTGGCGTAGTGTGGTCTCTCAACACAGACTCAACAAAGGCTATGGCCAGCAGGTGAAGTGAGAGCCGATCTTCTTTTTACACAAGGAACTCGGATTTTGTGATACGCTTGACGAAATGTAAACACTGCTCGAAGCCTGCCTTCCAGCCATACCCCACATTGTTTGTTTAGCTCACTCTGGTGTTTGTTGTGCGTTTGTGTGGGTGCTTGTGTGTGGGGGGTGTTTGTGTGTGGGGTGTGTGTGTGGGGTGTTTGTGTGTGGGGGTGTTTGTGTGTGGGGTGTTTGTGTGGGGGTATTTGTGTGGGGGGTGTCTTGTGTGTGGGGGTGCTTGTGTGGGGGTGTAGAGGTGGGCTATTTGTGTGTGGGGGATTGGTGGGGTATTGTGTGGGGGGTGTTTGTGTGTGGGGTATTTTGTGTGTGGGGGTGTTTGTGTGTGGGGGGCTTGTGGAGTGTTGTGTGTGTGTTTGTGTGTGGGGGTGTTTGTGTGTGGGGGTGTTTGTGGGGGTGTTTATGTGTGGGGGTGTTTATGTGTGGGGGTATTTGTGTTGGGGTGTTGTGTGTGGGGGTATTTGTGTTAGGGGGGTGTGTTGTGTGTGGGGTGTTTGTGTGGGGGTGTTTGTGTGGGGTGTTTGTGTGTGTGGGGGGGGCACAGATCAAGGATGTGACTGGAAGTGTTTAGCTGCGACCTACACGAAGGCGGTGGTGGAGTGATGGTCGCTGAGACAGGGCAGTGTGTCTCTTCGGCAGCTTCCATCATGACCAGCAGACCCCAACTGCTTCCTAACGGAGGGACCTCGAAAAGGTGGTCCTAAGCAAATGCTGTCTGACTCTTGTTGGGGCGGCCCGCTGCAGCCGTCGAGTCATCCCATAATGCAGTTGAAACAATCAAAATAATCAGATTAAGAAAGAACTTAATATTGCTACCTGGAATGTCAGAACCTTATTGGACGGAGGGGAGATAGAAAGACCGAGGAGAAGAACTGCCCTGGTCAATGAGCTCAAGAGATATAACATAGATATTGCTTCTTAGTGAACCCGACTGACGGAAGTGGGGAAGGCTTCACCATTTTCTGGGGGGCTCCCAGAAGACACGCGCCGTGACTATTGGGTTTCGCTGTCAAAACATCACTCATAACATCCTCGAGACCATTGCTGGAATAAACGAAAAGCTCATGACATGGCGCATCCCTCGATCAAAAGTTACCATCTTCAGTGCTTGCACCACCTTGATGCTAATGAAGAAACAAAAGACCGCTTCTATAGTGTATTGAAACTGCTCTTGCGGATGTGCCACCAACTGACAAAATTCTTCTTTAGAAAATTTCAATGCTAGAGTTGGCCAAACTATGAAACATGGGACATAGTTCTGGCAAGCATGGAGTCAGGAAGATGAACAACAACGGACTCCGACTCTTTACACTGTGCCCTTGACTTTGTTATTAGTCATAAGATGACAAGAGCCATGAGGGGTGCAGACTGTGGCACGGACCATAGGCTAATAAGATCCAGGATTCGCATGATAATTCGACCCCAACACCTGAGGCAAGGTCCCAGTCGTAAACTTAACAGCAAAACCATTAGTAATCCTGAAACCTCAAACTCATTAAAAAACACGATCACCGAAAAACTCCCAGCCCATGAAATTATGGAACCTGGCACTGTGGAGGATGGCTGGAAAGAGTTGAAGACTACAATGAGTGAAGCTGCAATGGAAACACTCGGCTTTTCTAAAAAGCGACATGAGGATTGGTTTGATGAGAACTCACCTACCATCCATGATCTTCTCAAAACTAAAAATTTAGCCCACAACGCAGTGCTATCAAATCCTCAATCACAAACACTGAGGGACCGGTTAACCAACATCAGGTCAGAAACACAAAGACTGTTACGCAGCATGGAAAATGACTGGAAGGTAAAAAAAAGCACAAGAAATTCTAGCCTTTGCTGATGTCAATAACACACACGGCTTCTATGAGGCAGTTAAATCCATTTATGGCCCACAAAGAAGAAATGTCACACCAGTAAGATCGTTAGATGGCACCACACACTATAAAAGCAATCAAATGATTGCAGTAAGATGGGCTGAGCACTTCAGCATACTTCTAAATCAAATTAATCCAATAACACCTACAGCACTGGATAACATCCCATGCATGCACCTCCTGGATGAAGCCCCAATCCTGTAAGTGGAAACTGCAATACGAGGGCTCAGCAACATCAAGAGCGCTGGACCTGACGGCCTTCCTGCTGAAATCTACAAACATGGAGGTCCCTATCTGACTGACCGCCTCCATAGCCTCTTACTCACCATATGGGCCACAGAGACTATCCCCCAGGATTGGAAAGATGAAAATATCATAAAAATCTATAAGAATAAAGGTGACAAAGCAATCTGTGGTAACAGCAGGGGCATCACCCTCCTTGTAGTTGCTGGCAAGATCCTGTAAAAAATGATGTTATCAGGACTTATCCAACACCTAACGGAGAACACTCTTCCTGAATCCCAATGTGGATTCAGGAAGGATCTACCACAATAAAACCACAACAAAAAAAAACAAAAAAACCACCCACCCCACGACACAGTAAAAAGAGAAACCTCGTGGACATGCTCGAGAGGGTCGACCAAGAGTTTAAACATCCTCCGCCAGACGCACGAGGAAACCACGACACATGGGTGGTGTGGTCAAAAACCATTTAGTGTCCTAATGGGCAAAAAAGGCTACTGGCACCTGTACATTTTAAACATCTGCTGGCTGTAGCACAACTCTCACCCCGGCCACAATGCAATCGTGAGCATACGTACCGCCCATACAGTATCCAATATTAGACGTCTGAAGCCTACAAAAGACCATACAAACCAGGTCATAAACTACAGAATAACTGGAATAACACACATAACAGAGAATCTATACAACGTGCACTGGACGCTGACCAGGTATTTACAATCGCCTTGTTTAAAATTAACACCCTCAATACTAAGATTTTTGTCACCCATTTTTCCACCAATAAAGCACAAACCACATAATGGAAACCTATCAAAATAGTAAACCAATTGTATCCTTAGTACCCTCTCACCCACCTGCTCACTGGATATGGAAATTCAAACCAAAATCAAAGCCTCAGCTAAATGGACGTTTGAGAACAAGAGCCCAACAAGACCTCAAATATGAAACGAAACTGCGGTTATCTCACAAAGCTATATCTACATATTATATGCCTCAGAAACCTGGACGCCTACAGACACAAAATCAAACGCTGAAAACCACACTAGATGCCTTAAGGGCACTTTGGAATATCCTAAAATAAAGTGACTCAGGCAAAGAACCATAAACCCACAAAAACCCCCAAACAGAAAAACAAGCAAGGACACACTAAACACTACTCAAGTGCTGCAATATACAGGATAAACCAGACTCAGACCAATTCCTATGCCCAACAACATGCCATGGAGCAAAACATGACACCCTCACAAAAAGAAAAACTAAACCAGCCCCAACGACACAGGAAACAAGGCATAACACCTCTCAATAAACAAGACCCAGTCACTATACAACAAGCCTACGTCTCAGGAATGAACTCCACAATCAATCACAGCAGCATCAGAGGAATAACACATAACTCATCAACCATCAGCAACAACTCGACATTAGCCACAGACTGTCAAAACAAGTGAGGTGTGTGTGTGTGTGTGTGTGTGTGTGTGTGTGGTGTGTGTGTGTGTGTGTGTGTGTGTGTGTGTGTGTGTGTGTGGGGTGTGTGTGTGTGTGGGGTGTGAGGTGTGTGTGTGAGGTGTGTGTGTGTGTGTGTGTGTGTGTGTGTGTGTGTGTGTGTGTTGTGAGGTGTGTGTATGTGTGTGTGTGTGTGGGGTGTGTGTGTGTGTGGTGTGTGAGTGTGTGTGTGTGTGTGTGGGGTGTGTGTGGGGTTAGTGTGGGGTGTGTGGGGTGTGTGTGTGTGTGGGGTTGGTGTGGTGTGGGGGGTTGGTGTGTGTGTGTGGGGTTGGTGTGTGTGGGGGTTGAGTGTGTGTGGGGTTGAGTGTGTGTGTGGGAGGGTTGAGTGTGTGTGTGTGGGGGTTCAGTGTGTGGGGGGTTGAGTGTGTGTGGGGGGTTGAGTGTGTGTGTGTGGGGTTAGTGTGTGTGGTGTGTGTGTGTGTGGGGGGGTTGAGTGAGTGGTGAGGGTTGAGTGTGTGGGGGAGTTGGGTTGAGTGTGTGGGGTTTGAGCGTGTGGGGGATTAGGTGTGGAGGCAGGGAGTTAAGTGCAGTGTGTGTGGGGGGTTGGAGTGTGGTGTGGGGTTGAGTGTGTGTGGAAGGGTTCAGTGTTTGTGTGGAGGTTTTGAGGTGTGTATGTGGGGTTGACTGTGTGTGGGGGTTGAGTGTGTGTGGGGGGGTTGGTGTGTGAGGGGTTGAGCTTGTGGGGAGGTTGAGTGTGTGTGTGTGGGGGGTTGAGTGGTTGGTGTGCGTGAAGGGTTGGTGTGTGGGGGTTTGGTGTGTGTGGGGGTTGAGTGTGTGTGGGGGTTGAGTGTGTATGTTGGGGTTGAGGTGTGTGGGGGGTTGAGTGTGTGGGGGATGAGTGTGTTGGGGGATGAGTGTGGAGTGGGGGAGTTAGGTGTGGTGGGGAGTTAAGTGTGTGTGTGGTGAATGATTGTGTGAGGTGTGTGGTGGGTGTGTGTGTGTGTGGTGAGTGTGTGTGGTGGTGTGTGTGGGTTGGTGTGTGTGGGGGTTGAGGTGTGTGTGTGGAAGTGTGTGTGTGTGTGTGTGTGTGTGTGTGTGTGTGTGTGTGTGTGTGGTGGTGTGTGTGGGGTTGGAGTGTGTGTGGGGGTTGAGTGTGTGTGGGGTTGAGTGTGTGTGGGGGGGGTTGAGTGTGTGTGTGGGGAGGTTGAGTGTGTGTTTGGGGTGTTGAGTGTGTGTAGAGGTTGAATGTGTGTGGGGGTTGGAGGTGTGTGGGGGTTGAGCGTGTGTGGGGGAGTTGAGGAGTGTGGGGGGGTTGGAAGGCGTGTGTGGGGGTTGAGTGTGTGTTGGGGTTGGTGTGAGTGGGAGTTAAGTGTGAGTGGGGGAGTTTGAAGTGTTGTGGTGAGATGTGTGTGTGGGGTGTGTGGTGAGTTGGGTGTGTGTGTGGGTGGGGTGTTGTGAGTGTGTGTGGGGGTTGAGTGTGTATGTGGGGAAGTATGTGTGTGTGTGTGTGAGGTGTGGGGGAGTTAAGGTGTGTGTGTGTGTGGGAGGGTTGAGGTGTGTGTGTGTGGGGGTTGAGGTGTGTGGGGTGTTGAGTGTGTGGAGGTTGAGTGTGTGTGTGAGGTGGGGTGTGTGTGGGGGGGTGTGTGTGTGTGTGGGGGTTGAGTGTGTGTGTGTGGGGGTTGAGTGTGTGTGTTGGGGGTTGAGTGTGTATGTAAGAGTATGTGTGTGAGTGTGTGTGTGTATGTGTGTGGGTGTGTGGTGAGTGTGTGTGTGGTGTCTGTGTGTGTAGTGAGTGTGTGTGTGGGGGGTTGAGTGTGTGTGTGGGGGGGTTGAGCGTGTGTGGGGTTGAGTGTGTGCAGGGGTTGAGCGTGTGTGGGGTTGGTGTGTGTGTGATGTGTGTGTGGGGGATTGAGTGTGTGTGTGGGGGTAGTGTGTGTGTGTGTGTGTGTGTGGAGTTGAGTGTGTGTGGGGTTTAATTGTGTGTGGGGGTAGAGTGTGTGTGGGGTTGAGTGTGTGGGGGTTGAGTGTGTGTGTGTGGGGTTGATTGTGTGTGGGGGATTGAGTGTGTGTGGGGTTGGTGGTGTGTGTGGGGGGTTGTGAGTGTGTGTGGGGGGTTGAGTGTGTGTGTGGAGTGGGGGTGTGTGGGGTGAATGTGTGGGGGGTTAGATGTGTGGGGGTGTTGAATGTGTGGGGTTGAGTGTGTGTGTTGGGGGATGAGTGTGTGTGTGTGTGTGTGTGGGGGTTGAGTGTGTGTGGGGTTGGTGTGTGTGTGGGGTTGGTGTGTGTGTGTGGGGGTTGAGTGTTTGTGGGGGGTAGGTGTGTGGGGTTGAGTGTGTGTGTGTGGGAGTTGAGTGTGTGTGGGGGTTGAGGTGTGTTGGGAGTTGAGGTGTGTGGGGAGGTTGAATATGTGGGGGGTTGAATGTGGGGGTTGAATGTGTGGGGGGTTGGAGTGTGTGGGGATTGAGGTGTGTGTGTGTGGAGGGTTGAGTGTGGGGTTGAGGTGTGGGGGTTGAGGTGTGTGTGGGGTTGAGTGTGTGTGGGGGGTTGAGGTGGGGGATTGAGGTGGAGTTAGGTGTGTGTGTGGGAGTTGAGGTTTGGGAGTTGAGTGCGTGTGTGGGGGTTGGAGGTTTGTGTGGGGGGTTGAGTGTGTGTGGGGATTGAGTGTGTGTGTGTGTGGGGGAGTTGAGTGTGTGGGGGTTGTGTGTTTTTGGGGGGTTATGTGTGTGGGGGTTCAGTGTGTGTGTGTGGGAGTTGAGGTGTGTGTGGGAGTTGAGTGTGTGTGTGTGTGGGGAGTTGATGGGGGGTTAAGTGTGTGTGTGTGGGGGGTTGAGTGTGTGTGGGGGGTTGAGGTGTGTGGGGGGGTTGAATGGGGGTTGAATGTGTGTGGGGGTTGAATGTGTGGGGGTTGAGTGTGGCAGGGGTTAAGTGTGGGGGGGGTTGAGTGTGTGTGGGGGGGTTAGTGTGTGTGTGGGGGTTGAGTGTGTGTATGGGGGTTGACTGTGTGTGGGAGATTGAGTGTGTGTGGGGAATTGAGTGTGTGGGGCTGAGTGTGCAGTGGGGTTGGGTGTGTGTGGGGGTTGAGTGTGTGTATGTGGGGTTGAGTGTGTGTGTGGGGGTTGAGTGTGGGGGGTTGGAGTGTGTGTGGAGGGTTGAGTGTGTGAGAGGGAGTTGGTGTGTGTGTGGAGGGTTGAGTGTGTGTGTGGGGGTTGAGGTTTGTGTGTGTGTGTGGGATCGAGTGTGTGGGAGGTGTGTGTGTGTGAGAGGGGGTTGAGGTGTGGGGGTTGAGGTGTTGGGGGGTTGTGTGTGTGTGTGGGGGTGGAGGTATGTATGGGGGATTGAGTGAGAGGGGGTTGAGTGTGTGGGGAGGTTGAGTGTATGGGGGGTTAAGGTGTGTGAAAGGGGGTTGAGTGTGTGTGTGTGTATGTGTGTGTATGTGTGTGTGTGTGTGTGTGGGTGTGAGGGGGTTGAGTGTGTGTGTGTGTGTGTGTGTGTGTGTGTGTGAGGGGGTTGAGTGGGTATGGGGGGTTCAGTGTGTGCGTGTGGAGTGTAAGTGAGTGTATCTGAGGTAAGTGTTTTTATGGGTAAAATATATATGAATAAATTGGGGGTATGTCTGAGTGTGTAGAAGTGTATATGAGGGGTAAGTATATGTGTGGCGGAATTGTGTATGTAGGAGGTAAGTGTGTGTGAGGGTAAGTGTGTGTGGGAAGAACTGTGTATGTAGTGTGTGTGTGTATGTGTCGCACACAGGGTGGTGAAATGCGTCTAGTGTGGCAGCATTCTGTTATTGTTAAGGTGCAAGCACTGCTTGCTCCCTCTCGCTTTCAGCTGCCGCCGCTGGCTAGCCCTCGAGGTGAACAGGGAAGCAACTTGCATAAGCTTGCCCCTGCCAGTACACAACCTCCTCACCATCAAGACTCCTGCTGTGCCTCCTCGTGGCAATTCATGGTAACTGGGTGCCTCGTGGGCCCAGCCTAGACCAGCAGGGGATCTCGGAGTAGCAGTCGGACCCAGAGGGACGGCGCATAAGCCCACTGGCAGGGACACGTTCTGGCGCCTACCAGCCATTGCCCCGCTGCCTTTCAGATTAACCTTGGAGGGTATACGGAGTAATTCCCGAACGAAAAATCTGCGGCAAACCCAGCATCAGGCAGGCATGCTTACAGAGCTTCAACAAGACCCCAACGGCGGTATAAGCGGAGGTGACCACCATGGATACCCAACGACTACACCGGCGGAGGAAGGCAATGTCTGATGGACAGGCTACTAAAAGGAAACCCAAACTGGGCTGTCGGCAGTCCATTGCAACTTCCTCCTCCCCAGTTGGTGCAGCAACTTGCACCACTGGATCAGGAAAGGAGAGCCAAGATGTGTGGTTGCAGCCTGCGCTTTGCCTCACCCCTTAAATCAACTCACGTGCAGCCATCATCCAGCATCATACTCATCATCATCAAAACCCTATACCCCAGAAGTCCTTGGTGACGGGAAAAGTGACGACAGGGACAAGCAGAGGTGACTGCCGGAGTCTCTAGGTGACAACTCTGCACATGGCGGCACAGATAAGATGGTCGTTTGTGCACCTGGATCTAGGCAGCAGTGCAATCCGGTCCTGTCTGTGCAACTGAGCAGCAGTTTTGAGAGCACTCTGCTCACCCCACACGGGAGAGAGGGCTAGAAAAGGTGCCTAAACATAGCCTGCTCAAAACCCAACCTGACTGGGCAACCGCACCCAGTAAGGTCATCTTATGCAGTCGAAAACATAATCAAAATCAGATCCAAACAAAAACAAACCATACAACCTCTTATGGTCGCTGTATGGAATGTCAGACCCTTCTGGATACTGGCACAAATGAGCATCCTGAAAGACGACAGCCCTTGTGGAAAAAAGAGCTGCAGGTATAACATCGACATTGCAGCCATCAGTTAGTCCCGGCCCCAAATGAGTGCCAACTCTCAGAACAGGGGTCTGGCCATACCTCTTCTAAAAGGGTAAGCCTGCTGCGGAGACAAACTGCATTTATGGAGTTGGCCATCTGCCACCGCATCCTACACAGGCTAACTGAAATGCCTATTGAAATCAAGAGTGCCTCATGACGCCTGAGTCCACTGAATCACTCACGTCATGCCTCTTTCATTAGTGCATATGCCTAACACTGGATGCAGAGGATGACATCAAGGAGGCTTTACGCCCCGACAGGGTGCTAACCTCTATCCCCAGAGAAGACAAGGTTGTGCTCATGGCGACTTCAATGCCAGATGGCAGAGATGCTAAATTTGACAGAGAAACCATAGTAGGAAATTGACTAGGAAGTGTAATCCCAACGGCCACTTCCTCCTCAGCAAATGTGCTGCGGACACTCACTATCACCAACACTCTTGTTTAGGCAGGCCGACAAGTTCAAGGGTTCGTGGCAACACTGACGATCCAAACACGCGACATCTCATTGACTACATCATTGTCAGAGAAACAGATCGTCGAGATGTTATCACCCGTTCCATGCGTGGCTCAGACCACTGTGACACTGATCATCGACTTCTCAGAGTCAACTCATTTACGTCGCCCCAAAACGGCGAAGGTAGCAAGTTCCAGAAGAGGTTTTAATACTAAGCGTCTGGAGGATCCAGAAGTAGCACATGCTTTCAGAGAAAGTTCGACCATGGGCATAAACCCAACAGCAAACAATGCGAATCCAAGTGCCGAATGGAATACTCTCAACACTGTCATGACAAAAACCCGCAGAGACCCTCGGCCAGATCACAAAAGAATACACCAGGACAGGTTTGATGAAAATGACCCGGCAATCAAAGTACCCTCGATGATAAACGTGCTGCCTTTACTGACTGGCAGAACAACCATCGATCTCAGACAAAGCTGATACTTCCGCAAGAAGAAAGCGCTGCCCAGCTGAAACCTGCAATCTAAAGAATGACTAGGCTAAAATGAAGATGTAAAATACAAAAATTCAGATCAGCGCATGATGCATGAATTTTAATTCAAAACATTTTATGGTCCAATCACCGTGGCGCAGCCCTCTGCTGATCTGACGGTAACTCCCAAATAAAAGATGATGAAGGCTCTTCACGCTGGAAAACACTACCATTCATTGCTCGACCGAAACACCGATGTGGATGTCCTGACTACCCAGCAGGTCCTCGGCATCCAGAGCTGACCTACTCAGCTATCATCCTCCATCCCTGGATGAGGTAGCTACTGCCATCAAACAGATGAAAAATAACAAAGCCTCAGGGCCTGATGGAATCAGCCATGTGTATAAAGGCGGACCTCTGCTTACCAGCTGTCTCCACTCTCTCCTGGAGAATATATGGGAAAAGAAGGAAATCCCCCGAGCTCTTAAAGACGCCTTCATTGTCAATATTTATAAGAACAAGGGAGACCGGTCAGACTGTGACAACTACCGTGGGATCTCGCTGCTCTCCGTAGCTGGCAAGATTATCGCTTGAGTCCTCCTAAACAGATTTCTTCCTGAGGCAGAAAACTTCCTCCCAGAGTCTCAATGTGGTTTTAGACCATTACGTGACACCACTGATATGATCTTTGTTACCCGCCAGATACAGGAAAAGTGCAGAGAACAGCATCGTGACCTGTACATGGCTTTCATCGACCTAACCAAGGCCATCGACTCGGTCAACAGGGAAGCCCTTCTGGACCAGCCTTGACTGCTCACCAAAGTTCATCGCCATTGTGAGGCAACCCACGATGTATAAACGTGTCTTACACAACGGCACCCAGTTCCCTAATTCTTCCATCCAAACAGGGGTTAAACAAGGGTGTTACCTGGCACCAACTCTCTTTTCCATTTTCTTTGGCTGCCTCTCTACCGTGCCGGTGCCTTTGAGCCGGGTGGGTGACACCGAGTATCGGGTGAAAGGGGGTCTTTCAACACAAGACGACTCCAGGCAAGAACAGGTGTCGGCAGCTTCCATTACAACTTCAGTATGCAGACGACCTCCCCTTGTTGGTCACACTGAACACAACCTCAGAGATCCTGAACACCTAAGCAGTGCGTATGCACACTTCGGCCTTGAGGTGAAGTGTACATAAGACTCAGATTCTCTTTCAACCTGCCCTAGTTCAGATACGCCCACCATCCATCAAGTTAACGGTTACCTCCCACTTAACCATTCAACTTCGAGTATCTCAGCTCCACCTATCCACCACAGTAGACACTGATGAAGACATTCAGCATCGGATCAGATGTGCATCTCAAGCCTTTGGCAGACTCCTAAACCGTGTCTTCAGCTGTAGGGAACTGAAATTATTCCAGAGCTGCACGCAGTATATCGAGCAGTGATCCTCCTACCCTCATGGGTCACATACAGTCGGCACCTCAATGTACTTGAAAACTTTCACCAACGTAGTCTAGCTCCATCTCCGAGTTTGCTGGGAAGACAAGAGAACAAATGCCAATATTCTGCTCACACCAACTATTGGAGCAACCGAGGCTACCATTATCCATAAACAACTACGCTGGACAGGCCAATGTACCCGTATGGACGACAGAAGCTGCCAAAGCAGCTAACTTACAGTCACCTAACGAATAGTAAAACGTAACGCCGGCGGCAACTGAAAAGGTATAAGGATAGTCTAAGACAAACTTGAAAAAGTGCCAAATCGACCCCCTCATCTGGGAGTCGATTGCTCCACATCGTAATCCTTGGAGGAGCACCACACGAGAAGGTGTCAATACTTTCGATTTAGCCCGACTGCAAATCGAGGCAGACAAACGCCCTCGCCGGAAAGACGCTGCCACCGCCCCTCCCGCACTAGATGCAGCCCCACATGTGCAACGAATGTGGACGACCCAGTCCTGTATCGGCCTCTTTATTCACCTCAAAACTCACCAACCTAGTTGACAAACCTTATAACTCATATCATTGTATCAGAGTGGAGGATCGCATCTCGATTCGAGTGACAGCACAGTAGTACAGTAATAGTGTATGAAGGGGGGGGTGGGGTGTATGTAGGGGGGTGTGGGGAGTAAGTGTGTGTGTGGGGGGTGAAGTGTGGGGGTGAAGTGTGTGGGGGTGAAGTGTGTGTGGGGGGAGGTGTGTATGGGGGTTAAGTGTGTGTGGGGGTAAGGGTGTGGGGGGAAGATTGTATCTCAGGGAGGAAGATTGTATCTAGGGGGTAAGTGTATGGGGTAAGTGTATGTCGGGGTAAGTGTATGCATGGGTAAGTGCATGTACGGGGTAAGTGTGTGTGGGGAGGATGTGTGGGGGAGAAGTGGGGACTTGGGAGGTAAGTGTGTGTGGGGGGTGGCATGTAGTGGGTATGTGGGGATAAGGTATGTGTGAAGGTAGGGGGATAAGGTGTGTAGGGATATGTATGTAGGTGTAGGGGTGGGTGGGGGTGTGGGGGGTAAGTGTGTGGGGATAAGTGTGGGGAGAAGTGTGTGAGGGGGTGTGTGGGGGGAGAAGTGTGTAGGGGTAAGTGTGTGTAGGGGGTAAGTGTGTGGGGGGGTAGGGGGTGTGTGTAGGGGGTGGGTGTAGGGGGTAAGTGTGGGTGGGATTAAGTTTGAGGGGGGATGGAAGATGAGAAAATAAGACCAGGAAGATGAGAGAGGAGGCAGAAGGAGGACAGAGAAGATGAGGACAAAAGGAAGACAAAAAGGCAGAAAAGAGGAAGCATGAGGAGGAGAAGAGGAAGCAAGAAGAGGAGGAGAGGAAGCAAAAAGAGGAGAAGAGTAGACAGGAAGAGGACAAAAGGAAGAAGGAAGAAAGAGACTAATGCAAGACGCAGGAAGAGGTACTCACTATCTGGACAAGACGTTGGCATAGGGTAGGTCCTTCTGATAGCCAAGGTAAGTGTACTCGGCAAAATAGCGCGGACCAACCCACTCATATGAACAGTTCCCCTGGAGCGCGTAGTTGACAGAGCCCACGTCCAACACAAACACTGTCTTCTTCTGCCGTGTGTGTGTATGTCGGGAAGGGGGAGGAGGGGGGTCAGAGTCTCAGAGGGTTCAAGAATACAGTTATTATGGATTCTCTAAAGGTTAAAATAACGTCATATTTACGTTAAGACTCTACCCTAACTAGATCCATTTTTGCGAGATATATTTAATTTACGATTTTATAGTATTAAAATCTGAATTCTGAAATGTTTTTGTTTCGATGTTTTGGTAAACAGAGGTACAGAGTGTGAGGTGTAGGTTGTGAGGTGAAGGCTGTGAGGTGTAGGTTGTAGAGGTGTAGGTTGTGAGGTGAAGGCTATGAGGTGTAAGTTGTGAGGTGTAGGTTGTGAGGTGTAGGTTGTGAGGTGTAGGAGGTGAAGGCTGTGAGGTGTAGGTTGTGAGTGAGGCTGTGAGGTGTAGGTTGTTGGTGTAGAGTTGTAGGGTGTAGGTTGTGAGGTGAAGACTGAGGTGTGGTGGGTGAACTGAGAGTGTAGGTTGTGAGGTGTAGGGGGCCTGTGAGGTGTAGGTTGTGAGGTGTGGGTTGTTGAGGTGCAGGTTGTGAGGTACAGGTGAGGTGTAAGGTGTGGCGAGGTGTAGGTTATGAGGGTAGTCTGTGAGGTGTAGGTTGTAGGTGTGGGTTGTGAGGTGTAGGCTGTGAGGTGTAGGTTGTGGGGTGTGGGTTGTGAGGTACAGGTTGTGACGAGGGCAGGAGGTGTAGGAGGTGAGGTACAGGTTATGAGGTGAGGTACAGGTTGTGAATGGGGTACAGGTAGGAGGTGTGGCGGGGTGTAGGAGGGGGAACAGGAGGGAGGGGTTTGTGTAGCTGGGTAGGGTGGGAGGCGGTTGGAGGTGGGTTGGGTGGTACAGGTAGGGAGGTTGGAGGGGTACAGGTTATGACGTAGTTGTGAGTGAGGTAGTACCTGAGGTAGGGGAGGTTGTAGGTGCATGAGACAGGTTGGAGGTGAAGGTTGTAAGGTGTAGGCTGAGAGGTGTAGGTTATGAGGTGTAGCTTGAGTATGGGTTATGGGTGCAGAGTGAGGTGCAGGCTGTGGGGTGTAGGTTGTGAGGTGTAGGTTTGAGGACAGGTTGTGACGCACAGGTTGTGGTGTAGGAGGTGAGACAGGTGTGGTGGTACAGGGAAGTGGGTACAGGTAGTGGGGGCTGGGCTGTGAGGTGTAGGAGGTGGGATACAGGTTGTGAGGTGAGGTGCAGGTTTTAAGGTGTAGGCTGTGAGGCTGTGAGGTGGCAGGTTGTGAGGGTTGTGAGGTGTAGGTTGTGAGATGCAGGTTGTGAGGGTGAGGTACAGGCTGTGAGGCAGGTGCAGGTTGTGAGGTGTGGATAGGTTATGACGTGACATGGGCTGTGAGGGTGTAGGTTGTGAGGTGTAGGTTGTGAGGTGTACTCTGTGAGGTGTAGGTTGTTAGGTGCAGGTTGTTGGGTGCAGGTTGTGAGGTACAGGTTGTGGAGTGAGGTTGTAAGGTGTAGGCTGTGAGGTGTAGGTTATGGTGGGTTATGAGGTGTAGGCTGTGAGGTGTGGTTGTAAGAGGTGTAGGTTGTGAGGTGTAGGCTGTGAGGTGTAGGTTGTGAGGTTGCAGTGCAGGTTGTGAGGCGGATGTGAGTACAGGTTGTGAGGTGAGGTGCAGGCTATCAGGTGCAGGTTAACATATCACAGTCGACTACATAAGAGACTCATTCACATTCAGCAAGTTTCCAATTGACTTTATAACACAAGATAAGAATTTCAATAAGTAAATGCTAGCGGCAGTGGTAAGGTCTCTGATGGTGAGTCTCTGAGCAGTTTTGGCACCATTTTGACAGCTATATCAGTGTCACAGCTAATAAACAAATCAGATATGGTGTTAGGTACTCATTTGATTTATACAAGGCGTTAATTTATATCATAGGAAGAATGAATGGAAAAAAATTTATTATTATATTGGGTGACTTGGATATACGATGCTTTCAGTTGACTAGGTTATATGAAGCATAAGGTCCGTACTGACTGTCGGAATAGCTGGCTCGTCCACCTGTCACTCTTACAAAGCAACTGGTGGGAGTTTCAACCAGCTGGCTGTCTGTTGCCGTATGCTAAGATAAAAGTTTAATTCTACCATAAGATATAACTTGACTTTCTCATGCATTTTATTGTTTGAGTTCAATTCTCATCTTCTATTGGTCAAGTGCATCAGCCATCAACCAATCACCCTTGGTCTTGATAGGAAGCATACCTGTTGTCTCTGTGTCTTTATTTACATCACCAGGGTACCAATGGAGTCGACGCCACCAGCCACCACTAACACCACTTAAGTGAGTTTACCTGGTACAGTCTATCGGCAAGTGTAACAATGATACACTTCTGCCATGTGTGTGTGTGTGTGTGTGTGTGTGTGTGTGTGTGTGTGTGTTTGTGTGTGTGTGTGTGTGTGTGTGTATTCAGTGTGTGTGTGTGTGTGTGTGTCCCGTGTGTGTGTGTGTGTGTGTGTGTGTGTGTGTTCCGTGTGTGTGTGTGTGTGTGTGTGTATTCAGTGTGTGTGTGTGTGTGTGTGTGTGTGTGTGTGTGTGTGTGTTCGTGTGTGTGTGTTCCGTGTGTGTGTTCTGTGTGTGTGTGTGTGTGTGTGTTCCGTGTGTGTGTGTGTTCCGTGTGTGTGTGTGTGTTCCGTGTGTGGTGTGTGTGTGTGTGTGTGTGTGTTCAGTGTGTGTGTGTGTGTTCCGTGTGTGTGTGTGTGTTCAGTGTGTGTGTGTGTGTTCCGTGTGTGTGTATGTGTTCCATGTGTGTGTGTGTGTGTCATCGTACTCAAGGGTAGGCATCGACTACTCAAGGGTTGGCATCGTACTCAAGGGGTTGGCATGTACTCAAGAGGTTGGCATCGTACTCAAGGTTGGCATCGTACTCAAGGGGTTGGCATCGTACTCAAGAGGTTAGCATCGTACTCAAGAGGGTTGGCATCGTACTCAAGGGGGTTGCCATCGTACTCATCAAAGTCACATATTCACAACAGAACAGTGCCTCTTGCATCCACTCTGAGTGCCTTAAGTGCCATTCAGAAAGTGGCACTGAGTTGTTTAATTGCCAAGACTTATAGTGCGTCGTTTGTGGCTTCATGTGGCGTAGTTAATACCGTGTGTGGGGTGGGGGGTGGGGGGGGGGTGGGGAGGGATGATATGAAGAACAGAGACCTAGACATCAAAACTTCAAATGTTCGGTACATGTGACAGCCTGTTCCAACCCAGTAATGCTGACTGACTGACTGACTGACTGACCCTTGGAGGTGCAGGGAGACTGACGCCCTGGCTGACCGAGTCCACCAACAGTGAAGGATCTTGAGACAGGTGTTGGTAGGCCAGTCTCAGCCCCTTGTCCTGGCTGTATAGTGAAAACACACACACACAGGTCTGGCAAGAACACCTGCAGCGTGTGGGGAGGATGGTGAGCCCAGGTGAGACGAAGACTTAAACCAATGAAATTTAATTAAGAAGAAAGTGAAATAAACACAAACACTCTCTTGATAATGGATTCCGTAGTTAGGTTAGGTCAAGATAAATTACACGAGGTTAAATTAGGTTAGGATATAACACGTTTTGTTTCGTTATTTTAGTGTGGGTTTCATTAGATCAGGTTAGGTTAGGTTAGGTTAGGTTAGGTTAGGTGAGTATCAAGCTACAAATGAACACTGACGCAGTGGAGAACCATCCGGCAGCAGGCCTCTCACTTCATTTCACTGACGTACGAGGTGCCCTTCTGCGTGGAGACGAGTGTACCCGGCGGTGGTGAGGCGTCCAGCAGGGGAGGTGAAGAGGCCGGGTGTTGACCACGGCCAGCTGGGAGGTGAGGAAGGCGGTGTAGTAGGCGTGAGGACGACACACCGCCCAGAAAGATCACCACCAGACGACCTCAGAACGCTGTGGTATCTCCTCACCCTGTAGTGGTCAGGTGGGCATGGTGTCAATAACCTGACCTGAGCCTAACCCAACCTAGCAATCTGAGCCTAATCGAAATTAATGTAGCATGCCTGACCTCACCTAATCTAATCTGCAATCTACAAATAACTGTCAGCAACCTGTAACCCTAATCTAATGTAACTTGTGTAGACAAATGTTAGGTTGGGTTGGGGTTAGGACTAGGATAGAGTGGGATTAGGATGTGGGATGGAGGTTAAAATGACTATGACCTACCTTGTTGGGTCAGGCGCCTAGGAGATGAACAGGTGAGAATTATAGAGGTGAAGACAGTGTCAGACCGCTCCACCATCACAACCCCACACTCATCACCACCCACACACCCCCCGTCGTCACCACTGTCCTGTACAGAGAAAGTGATTAGGGTGTACTGTACGCCACCCTCCTCCATCTCCACCACACACCACCATCACACCACCCACCACCACCAATCACCACCACCCACACCACAACTACTGCAGTCTACACCATCGCCATCTACATCAACACACGATCGCCACCCACATCACCATGCTTTACTACTATCACACACCTACCCACAACCCCACACCACCACCCACATCACACACACCACACACCACACCACCATCATCATCACCCACATCTATCACCACTCACCCACCACTACCATCCCTCCAAATAGTCAACAGTCACCAACTCTCTTTAGCATAAACAAAGATAAAAGCATGTGTGCCGAAAGCCTGTGCCTCACTCATAACCAACATTAATGTAGCTGTTATCATTGCTCTGAGAGTAAACAATGTAGCATTCTCAGGTTAATAATAATAATAATTAACGGTTTATTGAAAAAAGTCAACAGCCGAAGGCTCAAAATATACATTATAAAAATGACTTATTACAGTACATACAAAGACATGAAAGGGTAGGTGGTCGTTTAACAAAAGCTTTCATTGCTGAAAGGAGAAAGAACAATGACTGAACGTACAAATTAATTAGATTTACAGTTGATGGCCAGGTCTGGACTGGTCATGGGGCACCAGAGGTGGTGAGGTGTTCACCGGGTGTAGTAACTCGTCCTCAGTGTTGATATGAAGGACCTCACGTAGTCATGGAGACATCAGGTGGTGTGGTGTTCATGGTGTGGTAACTCGCCCTCAAGTGTTGATATGAGGGACCTCACGTGGTCATGGAGACATCGGGTGGTGTGATATTCACGTGGTGTAGTAACTCCAATCAGTCTGCATCAATTGTAGGCCAAATTACTGGAATCAATCATTTCAAACTCTATTCAGAAACCACCTGGAGAAGCACAAATTGATCAATGATTCCCAACATGAAAACTTTACCCTAAGTGGGCGTTCATGTCTAACTAATCTATTAACATTCTTTCATCAGTTTCGAATCGGTGGACGAGGGGCACAGTATGATGTGAGGTATATCTCACTTAAGCAAAGCCTTCGACAGAGTTCCGACGAAAGACTAATAAGAAGGTAAAGCACACATGGCATTAAAGGTAATATCCTTAAATGGTTAGGGTCGGTTACAGGACGAGAAGCAGCAGAGGCATTAACCACTAGAATCCCATTGGAGCAACGTCACTGATTGAGTTCCCCAAAGGCCATAATATTTATATACATACAAACGACATAGATATCAGCAGCATAAACAGCAACATAAGTAAATTTGCTGATGACACTAAAATAGGACGATGTAATTAAATTTGACGAGGACTCAGCAAAACTACAGGAAGATCTAAACAAATTTTTCGGAGGATGAGAAAATGGCAGATGAAATTCAATGTGGACAAATGAAAAACTACTCAGTATAGGAAATGTAAACGGAAGCCAATTACCAGATGAACAACGATGCCATTGAAATCCGACTGCGAGAAGAGATTTGAAGAAGTAATGATAAAGTAGGAATCTTAAGCCAAGTAAACAATGTGTTTTTGCTGGTAACAAGGCTAATAAAGTGCTTGGGTTCATACAAAGGAGTGTTAGTTACAAGACTAGCGAGGTCATCTTAGATTATATCTTGATCTTGAGACCTCACCTGGATCCCAGTTCAGTTCTGGATCACCGTATTATAGAATGGATATAGAATCATGGAAAGAATCAGAGAATACAAGACTAATCGGGCATTAGGAATCTTGAGTACAGAGACGAGTAAAAGCATCTTAATTTACACTCCCTCGAGAGACGTAGAGCGAGGGGCGACATGATAGGAATGTATAAATGGAAGTCAGGGCTAAACAAAGGGGACATTACAAAAGGTATCAAAATATCCAACCAGGAGCGAACTCCGAAACAATGGTTTTAAATTAGACAAATTTAGATTTAGGCGCAAGAAATAAGTAAACACTGGTTTGGAAACAGAGTAGGGATGAATGGAACAAGTTACCAAATATCATCATTAACTCATATACGCTGGATAACTAAACATAAGTTGGATGCTATTATTTGAGCAATAAGGTTGGTGTAAATGGGACTGCCAGTATGGCCAATAGGCCCTGCAGTTTCCTCCATTCTTAAGTTCTTATGTTCTTATGTTCTTCTTATTTCTCACGTGGTCATGGAGACATCGAAGTGGTGCGGTGTTCGTGGTGTAGTAACTCGTCTCAGGTGTTGATATGAAGGACCTCACGTGGTCATAGAGACACCAGGTGGTGTGGTGTTCTCGTGGTACAGTGACTCGTCCTCGGGTGATATGAAGGACCTCAAGTAGTCATGGGGACACCATGTGGTGTGGGGTGGTGTCTGATACCTCACTGTGCAGTGATGTTGTGTTATCCATGGTCAGGTGCATAGCCGCCGGCCCTCTTGTTCCAGGGTGGACGGATTAGCACCTCCTGGTCAGAAGATGGTGGTTGGTTCCCAGGGGTGCTTATCTCACTGGTGGGTCCAGCTCTCACTGGTACTGTCCAGTGCTGAATTCACTGGCTTAAACACTGTTCGTCGCTGTTCAACAGTGATCCCACTTCTTTCAGGAACAAGTGTCATTTTGATTATGTTGATATCAGTGGTGAGGATGGGTCAGGAGAGGACTTGGAATGGGCCGACGGCTGGCCAAGGGGGCAACTGCGGCATGGAGACAGCGCCTGAATGGAATCTTGACCCTTGGTGGTGATGAACTCACCCACAACTTATCGTAACAGACGATGGGAATGATAAAAGTGGACACAAGCCACAAAACGTTGATAATGAGTACCAGTGGAAGAATCAAGTACCAGTGGTGGACCAGAGTACTAGATGGAAGAATCAAGTACTAGTGGAAGAATCAGAGTACTAATGCAATAACTTATAAAGCAATACATGCTTCTAG
>NW_024751602.1:0-26600 GCF_018991925.1 Homarus americanus
TAGTTACGCACATTGCTGGAGGTCTGCAGTGTACCTGGGAGTGTCAGAGGTGTAACTGGGAGTGGCCAGGTGTACCAGGAGTGTCAGTGAGTACCTGGGAGGTCGAGGTGTGCCGGGAGGCCAGAGGTGTGCCTGGGAGTGTCAGAGGTGCATCTGGGAGGTTTGGACGTGTACCTGGGAGTCAGAGGTGTTCCAGGGAATGTCAGTGAGTACCTGGGAGTGTCAGACGTACCTGAGGTGGAGGTACCTGGGAGGTCAGAGGTGGCACTGGGAGGTTGGGGGTGCAGAGAGTGTCAGAGGTGTACCTGGGAGTGTCGGAGGTGTGCGGGTGTGCCTGGGTGTGCCTGGAGTATCGGGGAGTACCTGGGGTGTCTGAGGTGCTTGGGGTGTCAGGAGGTGTGCCTGGGAGTGTCAGATGTGTACCTGGGCGTGTGCTGGGGGTGTACCAGGGGTGTCAGTGGAGTACATGGGAGTGTCAGAGGTGTACCTGGCAGTGTCAGCGGTGTGCCTGAGGTGTGCCTGGGAGTGTCAGAGAAGTACCAGGGAATGCTGAGGAATACCTAGGGAGTGTCAGAGGTGTACCTGGGAGGTCAGGAGGTGCCTAGGAGTATCGGAGGTTTACCTGGGAGGTCGGGTTGTACCTGGGGGTGGAGGTGTATCTGGGAGTGTCGGGTGTGTACTTGTGAGTGTCAGGGAGGTGTACCTGGGAGGTCAGGGCGGTGTACCTGGGAGTGTCTGAGATGTACCTGGGAGGTCAGAGGTGCCTGGGAGTGTCAGAGGCACTTGGGAGAGTTCAGAGGTGCACCTTGGAGTGTCTGAGGTGTACCTGGGAGTGTCTAATGTACCTGCAGTGTGGCAGTGTCTGAGGTGTACCTGGCAGTGTCTGAGGTGTACCTGGCAGTGTCAGCTGCACCTGGGAGTGTCAGCGGTGTGCCTGGGAGTGTTAGAGGTATCAGGAGTGACAGAGGAATTCCTAGGGTGTCAAAGGTGTACTTAGGATTATCGGAGGTTTACCTGGGAGTGTCGGAGTTGTCCTGGGAGTGTCGGGAGGTGTATCTGGGAGTGTCAAGGTGACTTGGGAGGTCAGAGGTACCTGGGAGTGTCAGCGGTGTGCCTGGAGTGTCTGGAGATGTACCTGGGAGGTCAGAGGTGTGCCTGGGAGTGTCAGGGGAGGTGCACTTGGTGAGTCAGAGGTGCACCTGGAGTGTCTGAGGTGTACCTGGGAGTGTCTAATGTACCTGGCAGTGTCTGAGGTGTGCCTGGGAGTGCTGTGGTGTGCCTGGAAGTTCAGAGGTGTACCTGGGAGTGTCAGAGGTGTGCCTGGGAGTGTCAGGGGTGTAC
Organism: Homarus americanus; assembly: GCF_018991925.1. Taxonomy (NCBI): domain Eukaryota; kingdom Metazoa; phylum Arthropoda; class Malacostraca; order Decapoda; family Nephropidae; genus Homarus; species Homarus americanus. The sequence goes on from NW_024751602.1 coordinate 1,342, forward strand.
CTGGGAGGTCTGGAGGTGTACCTGGGAGGTGTCAGAGGTGTGCCTGGGGTGTCGGGGGTACCTGGCAGTGTCTGAATGTACCTGCTGGTCAGCGTGTACCTGGAGGTCACTGTGTACTGGAGTGTTAGGAGGTGTATCAGGGAGTGACAGAGGAGTACCTAGGGAGTGTCAGGAGGTGTACCTGGGAGTGGAGAAGAGTGCCTGGAGAGTCTGCGGTGTACCTGGGAGTGTCGAGGTGTGCTGGGAGCAGGGGTGGGGAGTGCAGTGGAGTACCTGGGAGTGTCAGAGGTGCCTGGGAGTGTCGGGGAGGTGTGCCTGAGGTTGGGGAGGTGTACCGGGAGGTCAGAGGTGTGCCTGGGAGGTCAGAGATGCACTTTGGGAGGTCAGAGGTGCACTCTTGGAGTGTCTGAGGTGTACATGGTGTGTCTAATGTGTGCCTGGGGTGTCTGAGGTGCCTGGCAGTGTTTGAGGTGTGCCTGGCAGTGTCAGCGGTGTGCCTGGAGTGTCTGAGTGGTGCAACTTGAGTGTCTGAGGTGTGCCTGGGTGTCTAATGTGTGCCTGGCAGTGTCTGGAGGTGTGACCTGGCAGTGTCTGAGGTGTACCTGGCAGTGTCAGGCAGTGCCTGGGAGGTTGAAGGTGTACCTGGGAGTGTTAGAGGTGTATCAGGGAGGACAGAGGTCACCTAGAGTGTCAAGGTGTACCTGGGAGGCCAGAGGTACCTGGGAGTGTGAAGTGCACTTGGGAGGTGTAGGTGTACCTGGGAGTGTCAGATGTGTACTTGGGTGTCAGAGGTACCTGGGAGTGTCGGAGGTACTGCGAGTGTCAGAGGTACCTTGGAGTGCTGGGCAGAGCCTGGGAGGTCAGAGGTGCTTGGGGTGTCAGAGGAGCACCTTGGAGTGTCTGAGGTGCCTGGGAGTGTCTGAGGTGTACCTGGCAGTGTCTGGAGGTGTACCTGGCAGTGTCTGAGGTGTACCTGGCAGTGTCAACGGTGTACCTGGGAGGTCAGCGGTGTACCTGGGAGGGTGAGTGTACAGGGGAGTGACAGAGGACCCAGGAGGCTGTGGTGTACCTGGGAGTGTCAGAGGTGTACCTTGGAGTATCGGAGGCACCTGGGAGTGTCAGAGGTATCTCGGGAGTGTTGCACGTGTACCTGGGAGGTCAGAGGTGTACCAGGAATGTCAGTGAGTACCTGGGAGTGTCAGAGGTGTACCCGGTAGTCAGAGGTACCTGGGAGTGCTGAGGTGTACCTGGGAGGTCAGAGGTGTACCTGGGAGTGTCAGAGGTGTACCTGCGAGTGTTGGAGGTTGTGAGTGTGAGAAGTGTACCTGGGAGTGTCCTGGGAGTGTCTGGGGTGCCTAGTGCCTGGTGCCTGAAGCCCAGAGGTGTACCTGGGAGTGTCAGAGGTACCTGGAGTGTCAGGGTGTACCAGAGTGTCTGAGGTGTACCAGGAGTGTCAGGAGGTACCTGGAGGTCGGAGGTGTACCTGGCAGTGTTTGAAGTGTACCTGGCAGTGTCAGGGTGTACCTGGGAGGTCACCGGTACCTGGGAGTAGTAGAGGTGTATCAGGGAGTGACAGAGGAGTACCTAGGAGGTCAGAGGTGTGCCTGGGAGTGTGAGAAAGAGTACCTGGGAGTGTCTGGGTGTACCTGGGAGTCAGAGTGTAACTGGGAGTGTCGGGGTGTACCAGGGAGTGTCAGTGGAGTACCTGGGAGGTCGGGGAGGTGTACCTGGGAGGTCAGAAGTGTACCTGGGAGGTTCAGAGGTACCTGGGAGTGTCAGAGGTGTGCCTGGGAGGTCAGAGGTGCACTTGGGAGAGTCAGGAGGCACCTGGAGTGTCTGAGGTGTACCTGGTGTGTCTAATGTGTACCTGGCAGTGTCTGAGGTGTACCTGGCAGTGTCTGAGGTGTACCTACAGTCTGAAGGGTGTACCTGGGAGTGTCAGCGGTGTACCTGGGAGTGTTAGAGGTGTATCAGGGGGACAGAGAGTACCTAGGAGTGTCAAAGGTGTACCTGGGAGTGTCAGAGGTGTACCTGGGAGTGTCAGAGGTGTACCTGGGAGGTCAGATGTGTACCTGGAGGTGAGGAGGTGTACCTGGGAGTGTCGGAGGTGTTCCTGCGGTGAGGTGTACCCTGGGGGACAGAGGTGTACCGTGGGAGTGTCAGGGGTGTACCAGGAGTGTGTGGAGTACCTGGGAGGTTCGGAGGTGTACTGGAGAGGTCGGAGGTGTACATGGTGTCAGAGGTGTACTGGCAGTGTCAGCGGTGTACCTGGGAGTGTAAGAGGTGTGCTTGGAATGTCAGAGGTGTACCTGGGAGTGTCTGGAGGTGTACCTGGGAGTGTCTGAGCTGTACCTGGGAGTGTCAGAGAATTGCCAGGGAGTGTCAGAGGAGAACCTGGGAGTGTGAGAGGGTGTACCTGAGAGTGGAGAGGTGTGCCAGGAGTGTCTGGAGGTGAACCTGGGAGTGTCAGAGGTGTACCTGGGAGGTCTGAGGTGTTCCTGGAGTGTCTGAGGTGTACCTGAGAGGTCAGGGAGAACAGAAAGTGAAAGAGATGTACCTGGGAGTGTCAGAGGGCCTGGGGAGTGTCGGAGGTGTACTGGGAGTGTCAGAGGTGTATCTGGGAGTATCGGAGGTACATGGGAGTGCTGAGGTACTTGGGAGGTCAGAGGTGTACTTGGGAGTGAGAAGAGTACCTGGGAGTCGGTGACCTGGGAGTGTTGGAGGTGTAACTGGGAGTGTCAGGGTGTACCAGGGAGTGTCAGGGGAGTACCTGGGAGTGTCAGAGGTGTACCTGGGAGTGTCAGAGGTACCTGGGAGTGCAGAGGTGTATCTGGGAGTAATGGACGTGTACCTGGGAGTGTCAGAGGTACCAGGGAATGTCAGGAGTACCTGGAGTGTCAGACGTGCACTGAGAGTGTCGGACGTGTACCTGGGAGTGTCAGAGGTGTACCAGATTTGTCAGTGGAGTACCTGGGAGTGTCAGACGTGTACCTGAGAGTCAGTGCATGGGAGTGTCAGAGGTGTACCTGGGAGTGTCAGGAGGTGTACCAGAGAGTGTCTGGGGAGGTGTACCTGGGAGTGTCGGAGGTGTACCTGGAGTGTCTGGGTGTACCTGGGAGTATTGGGAGTACCTGGGAGTGTCTGAGGTACCTGGGAGTGTCAGAGGTACCTGGGAGTGTCAGAGGTGTACCTGGGAGTGTCTGGGTGTACCAGGGAGTGTCAGAGTACATGGAGTGTCAGAGGTGTACCTGGCAGTGTGGGGCGGTGTACCTGGGAGTGTCTGAGGGTACCTGGGAGTGTCAGAGAAGTCTCAGGGAATGTCACAGGAGTACCTGGGAGTGTGAGGTGTACCTGGGGTGAGGTGCACTCTAGAGTGTCTGGAGGTGTACCTGGGAGCAGAAGTGGACCTGGGAGTGTCTGAGGTGTACTGGGAGGTCTGAGGTGTTCAGAGTGTCAGGGGAAACCAGGGAGTGAAAGAGGTGTACCTGGGAGAGCTGAGGTAAGGGGGAGTGTGTGAGGTGTACCTGGGAGTGTCAGAGGTGTCCAGGGAGTGCAGAGAATACCTAGAAGTGTCAGAGGTGTACCTGGGAGGCAGAGGTGGCCCAGAGACGGAGGTGTTACCTGGGAGTGTTGGAGTTGTACCTGGGAGTGTCGGAGGTGTATCTGGGAGTGTCAAAGGTATCTGGGAGTCAAGGATGTGACCTGGGAGTGTCAGCGGTGTACCTGGGAGTGTTCAGATGTACGTGGAGTGTCAGAGAGGTGCCTGGAGAGTCAGAGGTGCACCTTGGAGTGCCTGAGGTGTACCTGGGAGAGTGTCTAATGTGTACCTGGCAGGTCTGAGGTGTACCTGGCAGTGTCTGAGGTGTACTGGCAGTGTCAGCTGGTACCTGGGAGTGTCAGGGTGTACCTGGGAGGTTAGAGGTGTATCAGAGTGACAGAGGAATACCTAGGAGTGTCAAAGGTGCAGGAGAGCGGAGGTTTACCTGGGAGGTGTCGGAGTTGTACCTGGGAGTGTCGGAGGTGTATCTGGGAGTGTCAAGGTGGTGTACTTGGGAGTGTCAGAGGTACCTGGGAGTGTCAGGCGGTGTACCTGGGAGTGTCTGAGATGCCTGGAGGTCGAGGTGACTGGGAGTGTCAGAGGTGCAGAGTCAGATGTGCACCTGGGAGTGTCTGAGGTGTACCTGGGAGTGTCTAGGTACCTGGCAGTGTTCGAGGTGTACTCAGTGTCTGAGGTGTCACTGGCAGTGTTGGGTACCTGGGAGTGCCAGGTGTACCTGGGAGTGTTAGGAGGTGCATCAGGGAGTGACAGAGGAATACCCAGGAGTGTCAGAGGTGTACCTGGGAGGTCAGAGGTGTACCTGGGAGTGTCAGAGGTGTACCTGGGAGTGTCAGAGGTGTACCTGGGAGTGTCAGATGTACCTGAAGTCAGAGGTACCTGGGGGTGTCGGAGGTGTACCTGGAGTGTCAGAGGTGTACCTTGGAGTGTCGGAGGTGTCACATGGGGTGTCAGAGGTGTACCTGGCAGTTTCAGCGGTGTACCTGGAGTGTCAGAGGTGTGCCTGTCAGGAGGTGTACCTGGGAGTTCGAGGTGTACCTGGGAGTGTCTGAGCTGTACCTGGGAGTGTCAGAGGCCAGGGAGGTCACAGGAGAAACTGGGAGGTGGAGAGGTGTACCTGAGAGTGAGAGGTGTACCAAGGAGTGTCTGGAGGCCCTGGGAGTGCAGATGTACCTGGGAGTGTCTGAGGTGTTCCTGGGAGGCCTGAGGTACCTGAGAGTGTCAGGAGAACCAGAGAGACACTGGGAGGCCGAGGCACCAGGGAGGTCGGGAGGTGTACCTGGGAGTGTCAGAGGTATCTGGGAGTATCGGAGGTGTACATGGGAGTGTCAGAGGTGTACCTGGGGAGGTCAGGAGGTGTACCTGGAGTGTGGAGAAGTGCCTGGGAGGTTCACAGCCTGGGAGTGTCAGAGGTGTAATCGGAGTGTCAGGGGTGTACCAGGAGGGTCAGTGAGGCACGGGAGTGTCAGAGGTGCCTGGGAGGTTAGGAGGTACCTGGAGTGTCAGAGGTGTATCTGGGAGTGTCGGACGTGTACCTGGGAGGCTCGGAGGTGTACCAGAATGTCAGGAGTACCTGGGAGTGTCAGACGTGTACCTGAGAGTGTCGGACGTGTACCTGGGAGGCTGAGGTGTACCAGGGAGTGTCAGTGAGGCCTGAGTTGGGACGTACCTGAGAGTGCTGGGGAGGCACGGGAGTGTCAGAGGTGTACCTGAGAGTGTCAGAGGTACCAGAGAGTGTCAGAGGTACCTGGGAGTGTCGGAGGTGTACCTGGGAGTGTCTGGGGTGTACCTGGGAGTATCGGGGAGTACCTGGAGTGTCTGAGGTGTACCTGGGAGTGTCAGAGGTGTACCTGGGAGTGTCAGAGGTGTACCTGGGAGTGTCTGGGGTACCAGGGAGTGTCAGGAGCAAGGGAGTGTCAGAGGTGTACCTGGCAGTGTCAAGGTACCTGGGAGTGTCTGAGGTGTACCTGGGAGGTCAGAGAAGTCCAGGAATGTCACAGGAGTACCTGGGAGGTAGAGGTGTACCTGGGAGTGTGAGAGGTGCACCTAGTGTCTGAGGTGAATGGGGGAGGTCAGAAGTGTACCTGGGAGTGTCTGAGGTGTACTTGGGAGTGTCTGAGGTGTACCTGGGAGGTCAGGGGAGAACCAGGAGTGAAAGAGGTGTACCTGAGTCAGAGGTGTAAGGGGAGTGTGTGAGGTGTACCTGGAGTGTCAGAGGTGTACCAGGGAGGCCAGAATACCTAGAAGGTCAGAGGTGTACCTGGGAGTGTTAGAGGTGTACCTAGAGTATCGGAGGTTTACCTGGGAGTCGGAGTTGTACCTGGGAGTGTCGGAGGTGTATCTGGGAGTGTCAAAGGTGTACTTGGGAGTGTCAAAGGATGTACCTGGGAGTGTCAGCGGTGTACCTGGGAGTGTCTGAGATGTACGTGGGAGTGTCAGAGGTGTGCCTGGGAGAGTCAGAGGTGCACCTTGGAGTGCCTGAGGTGTACCTGAGAGGTTCAATGTGTACCTGGCAGTGTCTGGAGGTGTACCTGGCAGTGTCCTGAGGTGTACCTGGCAGTGTCAGCTGTGGGTACCTGGGAGTGTCAGGGGTGTACCTGGGAGTAAGGGAGGTGTATCAGAGTGACAGAGAATACCTAGGGAGTGTCAAAGGTGTACCTAGGAGACGTGGAGGTTTACCTGGGAGTGTCGGAGTTGTACCTGGGAGGTCGGAGGTGTATCTGGGAGTGTCAAAGGTGTACTTGGGAGTGTCAGAGGTACCTGGGAGTGTCAGCGGTGTACCTGGGAGTGTCTGAGATGTACCTGGGAGTGTCAGAGGTGTGCCTGGGAGGTCAGAGGTGCACTTGGGAGAGTCAGAGGTGCACCTTGGAGTGTCTGAGGTGTACCTGGGAGTGTCTAATGTGTACCTGGCAGTGTCTGGAGGTGTACCTGGCAGTGTCTGGAGGTGTACCTGGCAGTGTCAGGGCGGTGTACCTGGGAGTGTCAGTGGTGTACCTGGGAGGTGTTAGGTATCAGGAGTGACAGAGGAATACCTAGGAGTGTCAAGGTGTACCTGGGAGGTCAGAGGTACCTGGGAGTGTCAGAGGTGTACCTGGGAGGTCAGGAGGTACCTGGGAGTGTCAGATGTGTACTTGGGAGTGTCAGAGGTACCTGGGGCGGAGGTACCTGAGTGTCAGAGGTGTACCTGGGAGGTCGGAGGTGCACATGGGGTGTCAGAGGTACCTGGCAGTTTCAGCTGTACCTGGGAGGTCAGAGGTGTGCCTGGGAATGTCAGAGGTGTACCTGGGAGTGTCTGAGGTGTACCTGGGAGGTCTGAGCTGTACCCGGGAGGTCAGAGACCAGGGAGTGTCACAGGAGAACCTGGGATTGTGGGAGAGGTACAGAGTGTAGAGAGACCCAGGAGTGTCTGAGGTGAACCTGGGAGTGTCAGAGGTGTACCTGGGAATGTCTGAGGTGTTCCCGGGAGTGCTGAGGTGTACCTGAGAGTGTCAGGGGAGAACCAGAGAGTGAAAGAGATGTACCTGGGAGGTCAGAGGTGTACCAGGAGGTCGGAGGTGTACCTGGGAGTGTCAGAGGTGTATCTGGGAGTATCGGTGTACATGGGAGTGTCAGAGGTGTACCTTGGGAGGTCAAGCAGTACTGAATGTCGGAGGTGTACCTGGGACTGGCAGAGGTGTACCAGAGAGTGTCAGAGGTGTACCTGGGAGGTCAGGAGGTGTACCTGGGAGTGTCTGGGGTGTACCTGGGAGTATCTGCGATGTACCTGGGAGTGTCTGAGGTGTACCTGGGAGGTCAGAGGTGTGCCTGGAGTGTCAGAGGCACTTGAGAGACAGAGGCACCTGAGTCTGAGGTGTACCTGGGGTGTTTCAATGTGTACCTGGCAGTGTCTGAGGTGTACCTGGCAGTGTCTGAGGTACCTGGCAGGTTGGGCGGTGCATGGGAGTGTCATGGTGTACCTGGGAGGTTAGAGGTGTATCAGGAGGACAGAGGAGTACCTAGGAGTGTCAAAGGTGTACCTGGGAGTGTCAGAGGTGTACCTGGGAGTGTCAGAGGTGTACCTGGGAGTGTCTGATGTGTACCTGGGAGTGTCAGAGGTGTACCTGGGAGTGTCGGAGGTGTTCCTTGCGAGTGTCAGAGGTGTACCTTGGAGGTCAGAGGTGTACCTGGAGTGTCAGGGGTGTACCACCGGGAGTGTCAGAGGTGTACCTGGGAGTGTCGGAGGTGTACATGGGGGTGTCAGAGGTGTACCTGGCAGTGTCAGGCGGTGTACCTGGGAGTGTGGGTGTGCCTGGGAATGTCAGAGGTGTACCTGGGAGTGTCTGAGGTGTACCTGGGAGTGTCTGAGCTGTACCCGGGAGTGTCAGAGAATTACCTAGGAGTGTCACAGGAGAACCTGGAGTGTGAGAGGTGTACCTGGAGAGAGGTGTACCAGGGAGAGTCTGAGGTGAACCTGGGAGTCAGAGGTGTACTGGGAGTGTCTGAGTTCCTGGGATCTCTGAGGTGTACCTGAGAGTGTCAGGGGAACCAGAAAGTGAAAGAGATGTACCTGGGAGGTCAGAGGTGTACCAGGGAAATGGAGGTGTACCTGGGAGGTCAGAGGTATCTGGGAGCACGGAGGTGTACATGGGAGTGTCAGAGGTGTACCTGGGAGTGTCAGAGGTGTACCGGGAATGTCAGGAGTGTACCTGGGACTGTCAGAGGTGTACCAGAGAGTGTCAGAGGTGTACCTGGGAGTGTCAGAGGTGTACCTGGGAGTGTCTGGGGTGCCTGGGAGCATCTCTGGTGTACCTGGGAGTGTCTGAGGTGTACCTGGGAGTGTCAGAGGTGTACCTGGGAGCGTCAGGAGGTACCTGGAGGTCAGGGGTGTGCCAGGGAGTGTCAGAGGTGGTACCTGGGAGTGTCTGCGGTGAACTGGGAGTGTCAGAGGTGTAACTGGGAGTGTCAGGGGTACCAGGAGTGTCTGGAGCACCTGGGAGTGTCAGAGGTACCTGGGAGTGCTGGAGGTGTACCTGGGAGTGTCAGAGGATCTGGAGTGTCGGACGGTACCTGGGAGTGTCAGAGGTGTACCAGGAATGTCAGGGTGAGTACCTGGGAGGTCAGACGTACCTGAGAGTGTCAGAGGTGTACCTGGGAGTGTCAGAGGTACCAGGAGGTCAGTGAGCACATGGGAGGTCAGAGGTGTACCTGAGAGTGCCGGAGGTGTACCTGGGAGGTCAGAGGTGTACCTGGAGTAGTCAGAGGTGTACCTGGGAGTGTAAGAAGTGTACCTGGCAGTGTCGGAGGTGTACCTGGGAGTGTCGGAGGTGTTCCTGGGAGTGTGGAGGTGTACCTGGAATGTCAGATGTACCTGGGAGTGTCTGAGGTGTACCTGGGGGTGTCAGAGAAGTACCAGGGAGTGTCACAGGAGTACCTGGGAGTGTGAGAGGTGTACCTGGGAGTGTCAGGAGGTGTACTCAGAGCATGCAGATGGGAGTGTCTGGAGGTGTACCTGGGAGTGCTGGAGGTGTGCCTGGGAGTGGTCAGAGGCACTTGGGAGTGTCAGGGGAGCACTTGGAGTGTCTGAGGTGTACCTGGGAGGTTGGGGAAAAACCAGGGAGTGAAAAAGGTGTACCTGGGAGTGTCAGAGGTGTAATGGGGAGGTCTGAGGTGTACCTGGGAGTATCAGAGGTGTACTAGGGGGTGTCAGAGAATACCTAGGAGTGTCAGAGGTGTACCTGGGAGTGTCAGAGGTACTTAGGAGTATCGGAGGTTTACCTGGGAGTGTCGGAGGTGTACCTGGGAGAGTCAGAGGTGTACTTGGGAGGTCAGAGGCATACCTGGGAGTGTCAGGTGTACCTGGGAGTGTCTGAGGTGTACCTGGGAGTGTCAGAGGTGTGCCTGGGAGGTCAGAGGTGCACTGGGAGTGTCAGAGAGCACCTTGGAGTGTCTGAGGTACCTGGGAGTGTCTGGAGGTGTACCTGCAGTGTCTGAGGTGTACCTGGCAGGCCGGGGGTACCTGGGAGTGTCAGGCGGTACCTGGGAGTGTTAGGAGGTGTACTCAGGGAGGACAGAGGAGTACCTAGGGAGTGTCAGAGGTGTACCTGGGAGTGCAGGAGGTACCTGGGAGTATCGGAGGTACCTGGAGTGTCAGGAGGTGTATCTGGGAGGTCGGACGTACCTGGGAGTGTCAGAGGTGTACCAGGAATGTTAGTGAGCACCTGGGGTGTCAGAGGTGCACTGGGAGTGTCAGAGGTGTACCTGGGAGGCCAGAGGTGTACCTGGGAGGCTGGGAGGTGGGGTACCTGGGAGTGTCAGAGGTACCTGGGAGTGTCAGGGGTGTACCAGGAGTGTCTGAGGTGTACCTGGGAGTGTCAGAGGTGTACCTGGGAGTGTCGGAGGTGTACCTGGCAGTGTCTCAAGTGTACCTGGCAGTGTCAGGTGTGCCTGGGAGGTCACTGAACTGGGAGTGTTAGAGTATCAGGAGTGACAGAGGAGTACCTAGGAGGCTGGGAGGTACCTGGGAGTGTGAGAGGAGTACCTAGGAGTGTCAAAGGTGTACCTGGGAGTGTGAGAAGAGTACCTGGGAGTGTCTGCGGTGTACCTGGGAGTGTCAGAGGTGTAACTGGGAGTGTCAGGGGTGTACCAGGGAGTGTCAGTGGAGTACCAGGGAGTGTCAGTGGAGTACCTGGGAGTGTCGGACGTTTACCTGGGAGTGTCAGAGGTGTACCAGTGAATGTCAGTGGAGTACCTGGGAGTGTCAGACGTGTACCTGAGAGTGTCAGAGGTGTACCTGGGAGTGTCAGAGGTGTACCTGGGAGAGCCAGAGGTGTAAGGGGGAGTGTCTGAGGTGTACCTGGGAGTGTGAGAAGTGTACCTGGGAGTGTCTGCGGTGTACCTGGGAGTGTCAGAGGTGTAACTGGGAGTGTCAGGGGTGTACCAGGGAGTGTCAGTGGAGTACCTGGGAGTGTCAGAGGTGTACCTGGGGTGTCCAGAGGTATGCCTGGGGTATCCCAGGGGTGCATCTGGGAATTATGGACGGCACCTGGGAGTGTCAGAGGTGTGTACCAGGGAATGTCCCGGTGGAGTACCTGGGAGTGTCAGACGCGTGTACCTGAGAGTGTGTCAGAGGTGTGTACCTGGAGTGTCAGAGGTGTACCTGGGAGTGTCAGGGAGTGTACCAGAGGTGTCAGAGGAATTGTACCTGGGAGTGCCGGAGGTGCACCTGGGAGTGTCTGGGGTGTACCTGGGAGTATCGGGGAGTACCTGGGAATGTCTGAGGTGTACCTGGGAGTGTCAGAGGTGTAAGTGGGAGTGTCAGAGGTGTACCTGGGAGTATCAGGGGTGTACCAGGGTGTGTCAGTGGAGTACATGGGAGTGTCAGAGGTGTACCTGGGAGTGTCGGAGGTGTACATGGAGTGTCAGAGGTGTTCCTGGCAGTATCAGCGGTGTACCTGGGAGTGTCAGAGGAGGTGTGCCTGGGGTGTCGAGGTGTACCTGGGATTGTCTGAGGTGTACCTGGGAGTGTCTGAGGTGTACCTGGGAGTGTCAGAGAAGTACCAGGGAGTGTCCCAGGAGTACCTGGGAGTGTGAGAGGTGTACCTGGGAGTGTGAGAGGTGTACCTAGGAGTGTCTGAGGTGTACCTTGGAGTGTCTGAGGTTTACCTGGGAGTGTCAGAGATGTGCCTGGGAGTGTCAGAGGTGTACCTGGGAGTGTCAGAGGTGTGCCTGGGAGTGTCAGAGGTGCACCTTGGAGTGTCTGCAGTGTTCCTAGGAGTGTCTGAGGTGTACCTGGCAGTGTCTGATGTGTACCTGGCAGTGTCTGAGGTGTACCTGACAGTGTCAGCGGTGTACCTGGGAGTGTCAGCGGTGTACCTGGGAGGCTGGGAGGTGTACCTGGGAGTGTCAAGAGGTGTACCTGGGAGTGTCAGAGGTGCACCTGAGTGGCGGAGCTGTACCTGCGAGTGAGAAGTACCTGGGAGTGTCTGGGGTGTACCTGGGAGTGTCTGGGGTGTACCTGGGAGTGTCTGAGGTACCTGGAAGTGTCAGAGGTGTACCTGGGAGTGTTGGGAGGTGTACCTGGGAGTGCTTGGGGTGTACCAGGGAGTGTCTGAGGTGGGTACCTGGGAGTGTCAGAGGTGTACCTGGGAGTGTCAGAGGTGTAACTGGAGTGTCAGGGGTGTACCAGGAGTGTCAGTGGAGACCTGGGAGTGTCAGAGGTGTACCTGGGAGTGTCTGGAGGTGTACCTGGGAGTGTCAGAGGTGTATCTGGGAGTGTTGGACGTACCTGGGAGTGTCAGAGGTGTACCAGGAATGTCAGTGAGTACCTGGGAGGTCAGACGTGTACCTGAGAGTGTCAGAGGCGTACCTGGGAGTGTCAGAGGTGTACCTGGGAGTGTCAGAGGTGTACCAGAGAGTGTCAGAGGTGTACCTGGGAGTGTTGGAGGTGTACCTGGGAGTGTCTGGGTGTACCTGGGAGTATCGGGGAGTACCTGGGAGTGTCTGTGGTGTACCTGGGAGTGTCAGAGGTACCTGGGAGGTCAGAGGTGTACCTGAGTCAGGCACCAGGAGTGTCAGTGGAGCATGGGAGTGTCAGAGGGTGTACCTGACAGTGTCAGTGGTGTACCTGGGAGGTCTGAGGTACCTGGGAGTGTCAGAGAAGTACCAGGAATGTCACAGGAGTACCTGGGAGGTGAGAGGTGTACCAGGGAGTGTCTGAGGTGTACCTGGGAGTGTTGGGGTGGTGTACCTGGGAGGTTCGAGGTGTACCTGGGAGTGTCTGAGGTGTACCTGGGAGTGTCAGGGGAGAACCAGGGAGTGAAAGAGGTGTACCTGGGAGAATCAGAGGTGTAAGGGGAGTGTCTGAGGTGTACCTGGGAGGTTGGTGAGGTGTACCAGGGAGGTCAGAGGAATGAGAGAGGTCAGAGGTGTACCTGGGAGTGTCAGAGGTGTACCTAGGAGTATCGAAGGTTTACCTGGGAGTGTCGAAGTTGTACCTGGGAGTGTCGGAGGTGTATCTGGGAGTGTCAAAGGTGTACTCTTGGGAGTGTCAGAGGTGTACCTGGGAGAGTCAGGGTGTACCTGGGAGTGTCTGAGGTGTACCTGGGAGTGTCAGAGGTGTGCCTGGGAGTGTCAGGAGGTGCACTTGGGAGGCTGCGGTGCACCTTGGAGTGTCTGGAGGTGTACCTGGGAGGCTCATGTGTACCTGGCAGTGTCTGGAGGTGTACCTGGCAGTGTCTGAGGTGTACCTGGCAGTATCAGGTGTACTGGGAGGTCACAGTACCTGGGAGTGTCAGAGGTGTACCTGGGAGGTCAGAGGTGTACCTGGGAGTGTCACAGGTGTACCTGGAGTGTTAGAGTGTATCACGAGTGACAGAGGAGTACCTAGGAGGTCAGGGGTGTACCTGGGAGTGTGGAGAAGAGTACCTGGGAGTGTCTGCGGTGTACCTGGGAGTGTCAGGAGGTGTAATGGGAGTGTCAGGGTGTACCAGGAGGTCAGGAGGCCTGGGAGTGTCAGGAGGTGTACCTGGAGTGTCAGAGGTGTACCTGGGAGTGTCAGAGGTGTATCTGGGAGTGTCGGACGTGTACCTGGGAGTGTCAGAGGTGTACCAGGGAATGTCAGGGAGTACCTGGGAGTGTCAGACGTACCTGGAGAGTGTCAGAGGTGTACCTGGGAGTGTCAGAGGTACCTGGGAGAGTCAGAGGTGTAAGGGGAGGTTGAGGTGTACCTGGGAGGTGAGAAGTGTACCTGGGAGAGTCTGAGGTGTACCTGGGAGTGTCAGAGGTGTACCTGGGAGTGTCAGAGGTGTACCTGGGAGTGTCGGGGTGTACCAGGGAGTGTCTGAGGTGTACTGGGAGTGTCAGAGGTGTACCTGGGAGTGTCGGGAGGTACCTGGCAGGTGTCTGAAGTGTACCTGGCAGTGTCAGGGTGTGCCTGGGTGTCACACCTGGTGGAGTGTTAGGAGGTGTATCACGGAGGACAGAGAGTACCTAGGAGTGTCAGAGGTGTACCTGGGAGTGTGAGAAGAGTACCTGGAGAGTTCAGTGGTGTGTACCTGGGAGTGTCAGAGGTGTAACTGGAGTGTCAGGGGTGTACCAGGAGTGTCAGTGAGTACCTGGGAGTGTCAGAGGTACCTGGGAGTGTCAGAGGTGTACCTGGGAGGCTGGGGAGGTGTATCTGGGAGTGTTGGACGTGTACCTGGGAGTGTCAGAGGTGTACCAGGAATGTCAGTGGGAGTACCTGGGAGGTCAGACGTGTACCTGAGAGTGTCAGAGGTGTACCTGGGAGGCTGGGGAGGTGTACCTGGGAGGTCAGAGGTGTACCAGAGAGTGTCAGAGGTACCTGGGAGTGTCAGGAGGTGTACCTGGGAGAGTCAGAGGTGTAAGGGGAGTGTCTGAGGTGTACCTGGGAGTGTGAGAAGGTACCTGGGAGTGTCTGGTGGTGTACCTGGGAGTGTCAGAGGTGTAACTGGAGTGTCAGGGGTGTACCAGGAGTGTCAGTGAGCACCTGGGAGTGTCAGGTGTGTACCTGGGAGTGTCAGAGGTGTACCTGGGAGTGTCAGAGGTGTATCTGGGAGTGTTGGACGTACCTGGGAGTGTCAGAGGTGTACCAGGGAATGTCAGTGAGTACCTGGGAGTGTCAGACGGTACCTGAGTGTCAGAGGCGTACCTGGGAGTGTCAGAGGTGTACCTGGGAGGTCAGAGGTGTACCGAGAGTGTCAGAGGTACCTGGGAGTGTCGGAGGTGTACCTGGGAGTGTCTGGGGTGTACCTGGGAGTATCGGGGAGTACCTGGGAGTGTCTGTGGTGTACCTGGGAGTGTCAGAGGTGTACCTGGGAGTGTCAGAGGTGTACCTGGGAGTGTCAGGGGTGTACCAGGGAGTGTCAGTGGAGTACATGGGAGTGTCAGAGGTGTACCTGACAGTGTCAGTGGTGTACCTGGGAGTGTCTGAGGTACCTGGGAGGTCAGAAGTACCAGGGAATGTCACAGAGTACCTGGGAGTGTGAGAGGTGTACCTAGGAGTGTCTGGAGGTACCTGGGAGTGTCATGGTGTACCTGGGAGTGTCTGAGGTGTACCTGGGAGTGTCTGAGGTGTACCTGGGAGGTCAGGGAGAAACCAGGGAGTGAAAGAGGTGTACCTGGGAGAATCAGAGGTGTAAGGGGGAGTGTCTGAGGTGTACCTGGGAGTGTCAGAGGTGTACCAGGAGTGTCAGGAGGAATACCTAGGGAGTGTCAGAGGTGTACCTGGGAGTGTCAGAGGTGTACCTAGGAGTATCGAAGGTTTACCTGGGAGGTTCGGAGTTGTACCTGGGAGTGTCGGAGGTGTATCTGGGAGTGTCAGGGGTGTACTTGGGAGGTTGGGAGGTGTACCTGGGAGAGCTGAGGGTACCTGGAGTGTCTGAGGTGTACCTGGGAGTGTCAGGAGGTGTGCCTGGGAGGTCAGAGGTGCACTTGAGTGTCATGGTGCACCTTGGAGTGTCTGAGGTGTACCTGGGAGTGTCTAATGTACTGGCAGTGTCTGAGGTGTACCTGGCAGTGTCTGAGGTGTACCTGGCAGTATCAGGTGTACCTGAGAGCTGTATGGTGTACCTGGGAGTGTTAGGAGGTGTATCAGTGAGTGACAGAGAGTACCTAGGGGAGTGTCAGATGTATTCTGGAGTGTCAGAGGTGTACCTGGGAGTGTCAGAGGTGTACCGGGAGTGTCAGATGTGTACCTGGGAGGTCAGAGGTGTACCTGGGAGTGTCGGAGGTGTACCTGCGAGTGTCAGAGGTGTACCTTGGAGTGTCAGAGGTGTACCTGGGAGTGTCAGGGGTGTACCAGGGAGTGTCAGTGGAGTACCTGGGAGTGTCAGAGGTGTACCTGGGAGTGTCGGAGGTGTACATTGGGTATCAGAGGTGTACCTGGGAGTGTCGGAGGTGTACCTGCGAGTGTCAGAGGTGTACCTTGGAGTGTCGGGAGGTACCTGCAGTGTCTGAAGTGTACCTGGCAGTGTCAGGGCGGTGTACCTGGGAGTGTCACCGGTGTACCTGGAGAGCAGAGGTGTATCACGGGAGGACAGAGGAGTACCTAGGAGTGTCAGAGGTGTACCTGGGAGGTGGAGAAGAGTACCTGGGAGTGTCTGGTGGTGTACCTGGGAGGTCAGAGGTGTAACTGGGAGTGTCAGGGGTGTACCAGGAGTGTCAGTGGAGTACCTGGGAGTGTCAGAGGTGTACCTGGGAGTGTCAGAGGTGTACCTGGGAGTGTCAGAGGTGTATCTGGGAGTGTCGGACGTGTACCTGGGAGTGTCAGAGGTGTACCAGGAATGTCAGTGGAGTACCTGGGAGTGTCAGACGTACCTGAGAGTGTCAGAGGTGTACCTGGGAGGTCAGAGTACCTGGGAGAGTCAGAGGTGTAAGGGGAGTGTTTGAGGTGTACCTGGGAGTGTGAGAAGTGTACCTGGGAGTGTCTGCAGGACCTGGGAGGTCAGAGGTGTAACTGGGAGTGTCAGGGGTGTACCAGGGAGTGTCAGTGAGTACCTGGGAGGTCAGAGGTGTACCTGGGAGTGTCAGAGATGTACCTGGGAGTGTCAGAGGTGTATCTGGGAGTGTTGGACGTGTACCTGGGAGTCAGAGGTGTACAAGGAATGTCAGTGGAGTACCTGGGAGTGTCAGACGTACCTGAGAGTGTCAGAGGTGTACCTGGGAGTGTCAAGGTGTACCTGGGAGGTCAGAGGTACCAGGAGAGTGTCAGAGGGAGGCCTGGGAGGCTGGAGGTGTACCTGGGAGTGTCTGGGGTGTACCTGGGAGCATCGGGAGTACCTGGGAGTGTCTGAGGTGTACCTGGGAGTGTCAGAGGTGTACCTGGGAGTGTCAGAGGTGTACCTGGGAGTGTCAGGGGTGTACCAGGGAGTGTCAGTGGAGTACATGGGAGTGTCAGAGGTGTACCTGGCAGTGTCAGTGGTGTACCTGGGAGTGTCTGAGGTGTACCTGGGAGTGTCAGAGAGGTACCAGGGAATGTCACAGGAGTACCTGGGAGTGTGAGAGGTGTACCTGGGAGTGTGAGAGGTGTACCTAGGAGTGTCTGAGGTGTACCTGGGAGTGCTGGGAGTGTACCTGGAGTGTCTGAGGTGTACCTGGGAGTGTCTGAGGTGTACCTGGGAGTCAGGAAGAACCAGGGAGTGAAAGAGGTGTACCTGGGAGAGTCAGAGGTGTAGGGGGAGGTCTGAGGTGTACCTGGGAGTGTCAGAGGTGTACCAGGGAGTGTCAGAGGAATACCTAGGGAGTGTCAGAGGTGTACCTGGGAGTGTGAGAGGAGTACCTGGGAGTGTCTGGGGTGTACCTGGGAGTGTCAGAGGTGTACCTGGGAGTGTCAGAGGTGTACCTGGGAGTGTCGGAGGTACTGGGAGTGTCAGAGGTGTACCTGGAGTGTCAGAGGTGTACCTGAGTGTCGGGGTACCAGGGAGTGTCGCGGAGTACCTGGGAGTGTCAGAGGCCTGGGAGTGTCGGAGGTGTACATTGGCATCAGAGGTGTACCTGGGAGTGTCGGAGGTGTACCTGGGAGTGTCAGAGGTGTACCTTGAGTGTCGGACGTTACGGGAGTGTCAGAGGTGTACCAGGGTATGTCAGTGGAGTACTTGGGAGTGTCAGAGGTGTACCTGGGAGTGTCGGAGGTGTACCAAGCAGTGTCAGAGGGTGTACCTGGGAGTGTCAGAGGTGTACCTCGAGTGTTGGACGTGTACCTGGAGTGTCAGAGGTGTACCAGGGAATGTCAGTGAGTACCTGGGAGGGTCGAGGTGTACCTGGAGTGTCAGAGGTGTACCTGGGAGTGTCAGAGGTGTACCTGGGAGTGTCAGAGGTGCCTGGGAGTGTCAGAGGTACCTGGGAGTGTCGGAGGTGTACCTGGGAGTGTGGAGAAGTGTACCTGGGAGTGTCTGGGTGTACCTGGAGTGTCTGGGTGTACCTGGGAGTGTCTGAGGTGTACCTGGAAGTGTCAGAGGTGTACCTGGTGTCTGGGAGGTACCTGGAGTGTCGAGGTGTACCAGGGAGTGTCTGAGGTGTACCTGGGAGTGTCAGAGGTGTACCTGGGAGTGTCGGAGGTGTACCTGGCAGTGTCTGAAGTGTACCTGGCAGTGTCAGGGTGTACCTGGGAGTGTCACTGGTGTACCTGGGAGTAGCAGGAGGTGTATCACGAGGACAGAGGAGTACCTAGGAGTGTCAGAGGTGTACCTGGGAGTGTGAGAAGAGTACCTGGGAGTGTCTGGTGGTGTACCTGGGAGTGTCAGAGGTGTAACTGGGAGTGTCAGGGGTGTACCAGGGAGTGTCAGTGGAGTACCTGGGAGTGTCAGAGGTGTACCTGGGAGTGTCAGAGGTGTACCTGGGAGTGTCAGAGGTGTATCTGGGAGTGTCGGACGTGTACCTGGGAGTGTCAGAGGTGTACCAGGAATGCCAGTGGAGTACCTGGGAGTGTCAGACGGTACCTGAGAGTGTCAGAGGTGTACCTGGGAGTGTCAGAGGTGTACCTGGGAGAGTCAGGAGGTGTAAGGGGAGTGCTTGGAGGTGTACCTGGGAGTGTGAGAAGTGTACCTGGGAGTGTCTGGGGTGTACCTGGGAGTGTCAGAGGTGTAACTGGGAGGTCAGGGGTGTACCAGGGAGTGTCAGTGGAGTACCTGGGAGTGTCAGAGGTGTACCTGGGAGTGTCAGAGGTGTACCTGGGAGTGTCAGAGGTGTACTCGGGAGTAGCTGGACGGTACCTGGGAGTGTCAGAGGTGTACCAGGGAATGTCAGTGGAGTACCTGGGAGGTTCGAGGTGTACCTGGGAGTGTTGGGGTGGTGTACCTGGGAGTGTCTGAGGTGTACCTGGGAGTGTCTGAGGTGTACCTGGGAGGTCAGGGGAGAACCAGGGAGTGAAAGAGGTGTACCTGGGAGAATCAGGTGTAAGGGGGAGTGTCTGAGGTGTACCTGGGAGTGTCAGAGGTGTACCAGGGAGTGTCAGAGAATACCTAGGGAGTGTCAGGAGGTGTACCTGGGAGTGTCAGAGGTGTACCTAGGGAGTGTCGGAGGTTTACCTGGGAGTGTCGGAGGTGTACCTGGGAGTGTCGGAGGTGTATCTGGGAGTGTCAGAGGTGTACCTGGGAGTCAGAGGTGTACCTGGGAGAGTCAGGGTGTACCTGGGAGTGTCTGGTGTACCTGGGAGGTCAGAGGTGTGCCTGGGAGTGCTGGAGGTGCACTTGGAGTGTGCGTGGTGCACCTTGGAGTGTCTGAGGTGTACCTGGGAGTGTCTAAGGCACTCAAGCCTGAGGTGTACCTGGCAGTGTCTGAGGTGTACCTGCATCAGGTACCTGGGAGCGCATGGAGCATAGAGGTGTATAGTGAGTGCAGAGAGTACCTAGAGTGTCAAAGGTATTCTGGAGGTCAGGAGGTGTACCTGGGAGTGTCAGAGGTAACGGGAGTGTGGGATGTACCTGGGAGGTCAGAGGTGTACCTGGGAGTGTCGTGAGTGTCAGAGGTACCTTGAGGTACCTGGGAGGTTGAGGTGTACCAGGAGTGTCAGGGGAGGCTCTAGGAGTGTCAGAGGTGTACCTGGGAGGTCGGAGGCATATTGGGCATTGGGGAGGTGTACCTGGGAGTGTCGGAGGTGTACTGGAGTGTCAGAGGTACCTGGAGTAAATGGCAGTGTCTGAAGTGTACCTGGCAGGTCAGTGTGTACCTGGGAGTGTCACTGTGTACCTGGGAGTAGAGGTGTATCACGAGTGACAGGAGTACCTAGGAGTGCAGGGGTGTACCTGGAGTGTGGAGAAGAGTACCTGGGAGTGCTCAGGTGTACCTGGGGAGGCAGAGGTGTAACTGGGAGTGTCAGGGGTGTACCAGGAGTGTCAGTGGAGTACCTGGGAGGCTGGGAGGTGTACCTGGGAGGTGTGAGGAGGTGTACCTGGGAGGTCAGAGGTATCTGGGAGTGTCGGACGTGTACCTGGGAGTGTCAGAGGTGTACCAGGGAATGTCAGTGGAGTACCTGGGAGGTCAGACGTGTACCTGAGAGTGTCAGAGGTGTACCTGGGAGTGTCAGAGGTGTACCTGGGAGAGTCAGAGGTGTAAGGGGGAGGTTTGAGGTACCTGGGAGGTGGAGAAGTGTACCTGGGAGTGTCTGGTGGTGTACCTGGGAGTGCCGGAGGTGTACTGGGAGGTCAGCCAGGGAGTGTGAGTACCTGGGAGTGTCAGAGGTGCCTGGGAGGTCAGAGGTGTACCTGGGAGTGTCAGAGGTATCTGGAGAGGGACGTACCTGGGAGGCAGAGGTACCAGGGAATGTCAGGAGTACCTGGGAGTGTCAGACGTACCTGAGAGTGTCAGAGGCCTGGGAGGTCAAAGGTGTACCTGGGAGGTCAGGAGGTGTACCAGGAGAGAGTGTCAGAGGTGTACCTGGGAGTGTCGGAGGTGTACCTGGGAGTGTCTGGGGTGTACCTGGGAGAATCGGGAGCACCTGGGAGTGTCTGAGGTGTACCTGGGAGTGCTAGGAGGTGTACCTGGGAGGTCAGAGGTGTACCTGGGAGTGTCAGGGGTGTACCAGGAGTGTCAGTGAGCACATGGGAGGTCAGAGGTGTACCTGGCAGGGTGGGTGGTGTACCTGGGAGTGTCTGAGGTGTACCTGGGAGTGTCAGAGAGGTACCAGGGAATGTCACAGGAGTACCTGGGAGTGTGAGAGGTGTCCTGGGAGTGTGAGAGGTGTACCTAGGAGTGTCTGAGGTACCTGGGAGGTCAGAGGTGATGGGAGGTTCGAGATGGGAGTGTCTGAGGTGTACCTGGGAGGTCAGGAAGAACCAGGGAGTGAAAGAGGTGTACCTGGGAGAGTCAGAGGTGTAAGGGGAGGTCTGAGGTGTACCTGGGAGTCTCAGAGGTACCAGGAGTGTCAGAGGAATACCTAGAGTGTCAGAGGTACCTGGGAGTGTCAGGTACTCGGAGGGACGTGTACCTGGGAGTGTCAGAGGTGTACCAGAGAATGTCAGTGGAGTACCTGGGAGTGGGAGGTGTACCTGGGAGTGTCAGGAGGTACCTGGGAGTGCTGGGAGGTGTACCTGGGAGTGTCAGAGGTGTACCTGGGAGTGTCAGAGGTGCACCTGGGAGTGGCGGAGCTGTACCTGCGAGTGTGAGAAGTGTACCTGGGAGTGTCTGGGGTGTACCTGGGAGTGTCTGGGTACCTGAGTGTTTGAGGTACGGAAGTGTCAGATGTGTACCTGGGAGCAGAGGTGTACCTGGGAGGTCAGGACCAGAGGTCTGAGGTACCTGGGAGTGTTGAGGTACTGGAGCCGGAGGTGTACGCAGTGTCTGAAGTGTACCTGGCAGTGTCATGGTGTACCTGGGAGTGTCACCGGTGTACATGGGAGTGTTAGAGGTATCACGGAGTGACAGGGGAGCACCTAGGAGGCTGAGGTGTGACCTGGGAGTGTAGGAAGAGTACCTGGGAGGTTCATGGTGTACCTGGGAGGTCAGATGTGTACCTGGGAGTGTCAGAGGTGTACCTGGGAGTGTCGGAGGTGTACCTGGGAGTGTCAGAGGTACCTTGGAGTGTCAGAGGTGTACCTGGGAGTGTCAGGGGTGTACCAGAGTGTCAGGAGCATGGAGGCAGAGGTGTACCTGGGAGGCTGGAGGTACATTGTACTGAGGTGACGGGAGGTCGAGGTACCTGGGAGTGTCAGAGGTGATGGAGTGTCGGACGTACCTGGGAGGCTGGGTAGGTGTACCAGGGAATGTCAGTGGAGTACTTGGGAGTGTCAGAGTACCTGGGAGTGTCTGGAGGTGTACCTGGAGTGCTGAGGTGTACCTGGGAGTGTCGGAGGTGTACCTGAGTGTCTGGGTGTACCTGGGAGGTCTGGGAGCACCTGGGAGTGTCTGAGGTGTACCTGAGTGTCAGAGGCAACCTGGGAGTGTCAGAGGTGTACTGGGAGTGCAGGGGTACCAGGGAGTGCAGAGCACATGGGGAGTGCAGAGGTGTACCTGGCAGTGTCAGTGGTGTACCTGGGAGTGTCTGAGGTGTACCTGGGAGTGTCAGAGAGGTACCAGGAATGTCACAGAGGATACCTGAGTGAGAGGTACCTGGGAGTGTGAGTGTACCTAGAGGTTCGAGGTACCTGGGAGGTCAGAGGTGTACCTGGGAGTGTCCGAGGTGTACCTGGGAGTGTCTGAGGTACCTGGAGTGTCAGGAAGAACCAGGAGGAAGAGGTGTACCTGGGAGAGTCAGAGGTGTATGGGAGGCTGAGGTGTACCTGGGAGTGTCAGAGGTGTACCAGAGTGTCAGAGGAATCCCAGGAGTGTCAGAGGTGTACCTGGAGTGTCAGAGGTGTACCTCGGAGTGTTGGACGTGGTACCAGAAGTGTCAGAGGTACCAGGGAATGTCAGTGAGTACCTGGGAGGTCAGAGGTGTACCTGGGAGTGTCAGAGGTGTACCTTGGGAGTGTCAGGAGGTACCTGGGAGTGTCAGAGGTGTACCTGGGAGGTCAGAGGTGCACCTGGGAGTGGCGGAGCTGTACCTGCGAGTGTGAGAAGTGGTACCTGGAGTGTCTGGGTGTACCTGGGAGGTCTGGTGTACCTGGGAGTGTCTGAGGTGTACCTGAAGTGTCCAGAGTGTGTACCTGGAGGTCAGAGGTGTCCTGGAGTGTCAGGGGTGTACCAGGAGTGTCTGAGGTGTACCTGGAGGTCAGGAGGTACCTGAGTGTCGGAGGTACCTGGCAGTGTCTGAAGTGTACCTGGCAGTGTCAGCTGGAGGTCACCGGTGGGCACCTGAGTGCGGAGGTGTATCACGGAGTGACAGAGGAGCACCTAGGAGTGTCAGAGGTGTACCTGGAGTGGGAGAAGAGTACCTGGGAGTGTCTGGTGGTACCTGAGTGTCAGAGGTGTAACTGAGTGTCAGGTGTACCAGGAGTGTCAGTGGAGTACCTGGGAGGTCAGAGGTACCTGGGAGTGTCAGAGGTACCTGGAGTGTCAGAGGTGTACCAGGAATGTCAGTGAGTACCTGGGAGGTCAGACGTGTACCTGAGAGGTCAGGTGTACCTGGGAGTGTCAGAGGTACCAGGAAGTCAGTGAGTACCTGAGTGTCAGACGTGTACCTGAGAGTGTCAGAGGTGTACCTGGGAGGTCAGAGGTGTACCTGGGAGAGTCAGAGGTGGCGGGGAGTGTTTGAGGTGTACCTGAGTGTGAGAAGGTACCTGGGAGTGTCTGCGGTGTAACCTGAGTGTCAGAGGTGTAACTGGGAGTGTCAGGTGTACCAGGGAGTGTCAGTGGAGTACCTGAGGTCAGAGGTGTACCTGGGAGTGTCAGAGATGTACCTGGGAGTGTCAGAGGTGTATCTGGGAGTGTTGGACGTGTACCTGGGAGTGTCAGAGGTGTACAAGGAATGTCAGTGGAGTACCTGGGAGTGTCAGACGTACCTGAGAGTGTCAGAGGTGTACCTGGGAGGTCGAAGGTGTACCTGGAGTGTCAGAGGTGTACCAGGAGAGTGTCAGAGGTGTACCTGGAGTGTCGGTGTACCTGGGAGTGTCTGGGGTGTACCTGGGAGTATCGGGAGTACCTGGGAGTGTCTGAGGTACCTGGGAGTGTCAGAGGTGTACCTGGGAGTGTCAGATGTGTACCTGGGAGGTGTCAGGGGTGTCCCAGGAGTGTCAGTGGGTACATGGGAGTGTCAGAGGTGTACCTGGCAGTGTCGTGGTGGCCTGGGGTGTCTGGGGTGTACCTGGGTGTCAGAGAGGTACCAGGAATGTCACAGGAGTACCTGGGAGGAGAGTGTACCTGTGAGTGTGAGAAGGTGTACCTAGGGTGTCTGGAGGTGTACCGGGAGTGTCAGAGGTGTACCTGGGAGTGTCTGGGGTGTACCTGGGAGTGTCTGAGGTGTACCCTGGGTGTCAGGGAAGAACCAGGAGTGAAAGAGGTGTACCTGGGAGAGTCAGAGGTGTAGGGAGTGTCTGAGGGGTGTACCTGGGAGTAGAGGTGTACCGGGAGTGTCAGAGGAATACCTAGGAGTGTCAGGGAGGTGTACTGGGAGTGTGAGAGGAGTACCCAGGAGTGTCTGCGGTGGGCACCAGGAGTGTCAGATGTGTACCTGGGAGTGTCAGAGGTGTACCTGGGAGTGTCAGGAGGTGTACCTGGGAGTGTCAGAGGTGTACCTGGGAGTGTCAGAGGTGTACCTGGGAGTGTCAGGGGTGTACCTGGAGTGTCAGTAGGTACCTGGGAGTGTGAGGTGTACCTGGGAGTGTCGGAGGTGTACATTGGGTATCAGGAGGTGTACCTGGGTGTCGGAGGTGTACCTGGGGTGTCAGGGGTGCCTGGAGGTGTCGGACGTTAGCCTGGGAGTGTCTTAGGTGTACCAGGAGGTCCAGTGGTGTACCTGGGTGTCCAGAGGTGTACCTGGGAGTGTCTGGGTGTGCAAGCAGTGTCAGCGGTGTGCACCTGAGGTGTCAGAGGTGTACCGGAGTGTTGGACGTGTACCTGGGAGTGTCAGAGGTGTACCAGAGACAGCAAGTGGAGTACCTGGGAGTGTCAGAGGTGTGCAGGAGTGTCAGAGGTGTACCTGGGGTGTCAGAGGTGTACCTGGGAGTGTCAGAGGTGTACCTGGGAGTGTCAGAGGTGTACCTGGGAGTGTCGGAGGTGTACCTGGGAGTGTGAGGTGTACCTGGGAGTGTCTGGGGTGTACCTGGGGGTGTCTGGAGGCGTACCAGAGTGTCTGAGGGGTGTACCTGGAAGTGTCAGAGGTGTACCTGGGAGTGTCAGAGGTGTACCTGGGAGTGTCAGGGGTGTACCTGGGAGTGTCTGAGGTGTACCTGGGAGTGTCAGAGGTGTACCTGGGGTGTCGGAGGTGTACCTGGCAGTGTCTGAAGTTAGCCTGGAGTGTCAGCGTGCCTGGGAGTGTCACCGGTGTACCTGGGAGTGTTAGAGGTGTATCACGGGTGACAGAGGAGTACCTAGGAGTGTCAGAGGTGTACCTGGGAGTGTGAAAGTACCTGGGAGTGTCTGCGGTGTATCTGGGAGTGTCAGGGGTGAACTGGGAGTGTCGAGGGGTGTACCAGGAGTGTCAGTGGAGTACCTGGGAGTGTCAGAGGTGTACCTGGGAGTGTCAGAGGTGTACCTGGGAGTGTCAGAGGTGTATCTGGGAGTGTCGGACGTGTACCTGGGAGTGTCAGAGGTGTACCAGGAATGCCAGTGGAGTACCGGAGTGTCAGACATGTACCTGAGAGTGTCAGGGGTGTACCTGGGAGTGTCAGAGGTGTACCTGGGAGGTCAGAGGTGTAAGGGGAGTGTTTGAGGTGTACCTGGGAGTGTGAGAGGTGCCTGGGTGTCTGCGGTGTACCTGGGGTGTCAGAGGTGTAACTGGGAGTGTCAGGGGTGTACCAGGGAGTGTCAGTGGAGCACCTGGGAGTGTCAGAGGTGTACCTGGGAGTGTCAGAGGTGTACCTGGGAGTGTCAGAGGTGTACCTCGGAGTGTTGGACGTGCCTGGGAGTGTCAGAGGTGTACCGGGAATGTCAGTGGAGTACCTGGGAGTGTCTGAGGTGTACCTGAGTTGTCAGTGGTGTACCTGGGAGTGTGCTGGAGGTGTACCTGGGAGTGTCTGAGGTGTCCTGGGATGCATGGGAGAACCAGGAGTGAAAGAGGTGTACCTGGGAGAATCAGAGGTGTAGAGTGTGAGGTGTCCTGGGGTGTCAGAGGTGTACCAGGGAGTGTAGAGGAATACCTAGGGTGTCAGAGGTGTACCAGCAATACATGGCACTG
>NW_024751603.1:0-17874 GCF_018991925.1 Homarus americanus
GAACAGTAGAAGTATGAGAAACAAAATGGATGATATTAAGGCCTTGGTATGTACCGAAGAAATCGATATAATTGCATTCACTGAAATATGGATCAACCTAGACACACGTGAATTACCAGTCGAATACCAAATTGCGGGTTACAAACTGTTCCATACAGATAGGCAGACCAGGAAAGGAGGCGGAGTAGCAATCTATGTTAGGGATAATCTGAAGTGTGAAATAAATAAGGAAATAAAAACTGAGAGGAATACAGAAACAATTTGGATAGAATTAAGCGACGGTCGGGAAAAATTAATCACAGGGTTAATATATAGACCCCCAATCTTGATAGCGTCAATGAGCGACTTATCTGGGATGAAATGCGCAGGGCTTCCATACACAACAAAGTCTGTATAGTAGGCGACTTTAACCTTGGCCAAATAGATTGGACTGTCCTTACGGGTAACTCAGAATCAGAGGATTTTCTCGAGACGATCCAGGACTGTTTCCTAAGTCAACATATAACCGAACCCACACGGGGTAATAATATACTGGATTTAGTTCTGACGAACAGAGAAAACCTCATTAGCAATGTCGAGGTAGGGAACGAACTTGCAAACAGCGATCACAAAGAAATTCGATTCCAGTTAGATTTTCAGGGCAGACGTAAGGAAAATTCCACTAAAGTACCAGATTTCAGAAGGGCAAACTTTGACAGTTTAAAGAGGCAGCTGAGAGAGGGGGTGTCGCGCTTGGCCGTGAACCTGACAGATGACACCGACTTGATAACGAGATCTGAGATTGCCGAGTTCCACGATAATTTAAATAGTGAGTTACTTAATGCACAAAGGCAGAACATACCATACAAAAAACTCAGATCAGACAACAATGACCCTAAATGGATAAATAATTATTTAAAGAACATCATTGGCCAAAGGAAGGCTATAGGTAGAAGGATAAATCGTGGCGAAATTCACCTCCGGGACTATTATAGGGTATTGGCGAGTAGAGTTAAAACCGAGATAAGGAAAGCAAAGAGGAATAATGAGGTAAAGATAGCAAGGGAGGCGAAGACAAACCCCAAAGGATTCTACCAAATGTATCAAACTAAAACACGAGAAAAGATTGGACCAATACGGTCAGACTCCGGCGAGCTCACTGATAACGACGGAGAAATGAGCAATAATTTGAATAAATATTTTTCAACAGTTTTCACCACCGAAAATCTAAACATGATACCCGAGGCACCGACTCTATTCAGAGATAGTGAAGAAAACAAATTAAGTGAGATAGTAGTGACTAGTAACGATGTTAGTAAGCAAATAGACAAACTAAAGCCTAATAAGTCACCTGGTCCCGATGAGATATTTGCCAGAGTATTAAAGGAATGTAAGGAAGAGCTTAGTATGCCCTTAGCAAAGTTGTTTAACATGCCCTTAAAAACAGGTGTAGTACCAGAATCCTGGAGGATAGTTTTGTAATGTACACCGGGAGAGACTACTGACTCTCTAACCACTTCAATCAGCCCACATCAATAGTAGGCAAACATCAGCAATCATTTCAAACTTATTCAGAAACCTGAGAAGCACTGATTGGACGAATATCTCTAGCAGAAGCCTCTGCAAGTGACGTTCATGCCTTAACTAATCTATTAACATTCTTCACTAGTTTGGGAACTGTGGACTAGGCATAATTACATGTGGCATATCTCGACTTAGCAGTTTGCCAGAGTCCCCCATGAAAGACCACCAGTGTAGAAGCCTGCGGCATCAAAGGTGATCCTTAAATGGGATTACAGGGCGTGGTTATGGACAGGAAACAGCGAGTGAGCATTAACGGCATCTAAGTCCCATTGGAGCAACGTCACAAGTGGAGAGCCCCAAGGCTTCAGTAATGGAATCTATTATTAGCACAGGATACATAAACGACATAGATATCGGCATAGACAGCAACATAAGTAAATTTGCTGATGACACTAAAATAGGACGTGTTATCAAATCTGATGAGGACTCGGCAAAACTACAGGAAGATCTAAACAAATTTTTCGAATGGTCTGAAAAATGGCAGATGAAATTCAATGTCGACAAATGTAAAGTACTCAGTATAGGAGATGTAAACAGGGAAACCAGAAACCAGATGAGCAACGATGCCATAGAGAAATCCGACTGCGAGAGAGATTTAGGAGTAATGATAAGTAGGAACCTTAAGCCAAGTAAGCAATGTGTTTTTGCTCGTAACAAGGCTATAAAGTACTTGGGTTCATACAAAGGAGTGTTAGTTACAAGACTAGCGAGGTCATCCTAAAACTGTATCTTGCTCTTGTGAGACCACACCTGGATTACGCAGTTCAGTTCTGGTCACCGTATTACAGAATGGATATAGAATCCCTGGAAAGAATTCAGAGGAGAATGACAAGACTAATCCCGGGCATTAGGAACCTTGAGTATAGAGACAGGTTAAAGCACCTTAATTTGCACTCCCTCGAGAGACGTAGAGCGAGGGGCGACCTGATAGAGGTGTATAAGTGGAAGACAGGGCTAAACAAAGGGGACATTACAAAGGTACTCAAATTATCCAACCAGGAGCGAACTCGTAACAATGGTGTTAAATTAGACAAATTTAGATTTAGGCGTGAAATAGGTAAACACTGGTTTGGAAACAGAGTAGTGGATGAATGGAACAAGTTACCAAATATCATCATTAACTCGAATACGCTGAATTGCTTCAAACATAGGTTGGATGCTCATATGAGCAATAGGGGTTGGGTGTAAACGGGACTGCCCAGTATGGGCCAATAGGCCCGCTGCAGTTTCCTCCATTCTTATGTTCTTATGTTCTTATGTTCTTTCAACCTCAGGTAAGGTCTAAAGACTTTCTACTCTAGGTCTTACACCCTGGAGTAGCTGTATCGTCCACATAGGTAATTACTCCACAAGGAACTACAAGTTACACCTTGATGTAATACTTCATTTATTGCCAAACTTTATAGGGAAATATTTTTTCACAAAGAATTTCAAGTTATAATTTCACATAACAAGTCACATTACAAACGTTCCTTCGGCTTACAGTTAAACTTTGCAATGTCAAGATATTTTTTTCACTGCAGAGGAAAGTATGCGTCATCATCACCACACACACACACACAAAGACAAAACTCCTGTATCCAGATTCTCAAAAGTTTATAAATTAAATTCTTCCCTAAAATTAAACAGACAATACATCTATTTATCATAGAGTATGTGAACAATATCGACGCCATATTGGTTACCATCTTTGAGTTATATAATTAGTTAGCTTCATAGTGTTAATTATTTAGTTAAAAGGAAAAATAATCTACTAGTGTGTGTTGTGACCAAAATATATCAACATTGTATTTACTTTCTCCTCCAGGGGGCACTAAGTCTAGAAAATGACACAATTGACATCTACATAAAGTGACTGATCAAGGGTAGATATTGGCTACCTTTTGTGTTACTTTGAGGTCGTAAGAATACACAGAGCTGCTCTTAAGGATGTTTACCACAATACACCTCAACCAGTTTCTCATTCACTAAGGTCAAACAATAAATCTGGTTCACAAGATACACCGTAAATTTTATTAGAATACAATAATCAATTACTGTATTATTGTATTGAGGCGAATAGTCTTATGGTGTTAAGATGTGTTCTTAAGCCACGAAGGTAAAACAAAAGGTATTCAATATCTGCCTTGCTGGACGATGATCTGTAGACGTTAGCAAGTCCTCCTCCTTGTTTCCTCGAGTAAGGTAAGGAAGGCCCCACCTGACCAAAATTGTTAATTAAGATAGATTACCTGGAGGATTAACCCTCCCAGCTTATTTCAACTAATGATTAACCCAACGCTACTTCTGGGAAGGTTAGGTTAGGTTAGGTTAGGGTAGGGGTAGGGTAGGGGTAGGGTAGGGTAGGGTAGGGTAGGGTAGGTCAGGTCAGGCAGTGCCAGTGTAGTTAATCTTGAGGTTAAATAAACTAGAGGCTAATCTTCACATGAGCCAGTAAGACACTTTGACGGAGGCGGTTACGTACAACAGGAAAGCTCTGATAACATATAATGTACAGTATATACCGTTTAAGTTGCGTCAGCAGCTCTATACACCACTTATTGACTTACTCATTCACTGCCGTAGAAATATTTACTTCTCTAACAGTTTTCTATATGGTTCCTAGTCATTATAATACGACCTTGTAAAATCAAATGATCTAAATTAAACTAAACTTATCCAAATTAAACTTATTAGCTAACAAATCCTTCTAAAACACGATATATGCAAATCAAAAGTTCTAAATTCAACTTAACTTATCGTAATATAACTATTATAACTAAACCATTTTAATTATACCTAACCTAAACACCTCAAGTGCCACAAACAGAAGGAAAAACACCTTTAATATTATCGTGTAAGAGGCCCCTGTAACCCACTAACTCCAGGTAATGCATCTATATCAATCTACCTGCGTCGGAAGCTCTATACGTGGCTATGATCGTTACCCACTGCTGGAGAACATTTGTACTTCTATAATTACCCCTGGAGAAACAATGCACCGATTTACGATTTATTTATTTTATTTTTCATTTATTTTTTATTCCTGGTCCATACTGTAAACATCGCCCGCTTGTGAGTCCCGTCAGCCATTTTGTTCTAACTTTCGGGGATTCTAAAATAAGCTATAAATAAATAAATAAATAAATAAATAAAACAAGCATCTTTTGTTTTTCTAACCCATGAGCTGTGAGTCTTCATTATATACTTCAACATTACTGTAAACTAAGGCTAGAGAGGGTGTGTACAGTACTAGTGGAGTCAAGACGAGAAGGTATTTTAAATCCATAAAGGGTTTTACAAGTGGAGAGTCTTACAAGTGGAGGGTCTTACAGGTGGAGAGTCTTACAAGTGGAGGGTCTTACAGGTGGAGGATTTTAATAAGGATAAATACAGCAAGTCTTACAGTTGAATCAGCCAAGTCGAGGAAAACTCTTAAGAGTCACGTAACTTCTACCTGGTGTTACCTGTAATCAAGCTAAGAAGAATATTATCTCGTTACTATCCATTCCTCTTCCACTATCCTGCGAGGTGGTGTATTAATAGGCACAGATACTCATGATAAAGAAGGAATAAAGAGAAAGACGCAAGATACCTATAAAATGCGACAGAATATACCCACACATGCGTAATCCTAACCCATCCCAACCCAACCCAACCCTATCCTACCCCCAGCTTCACCACAGTACACAAAGTCATTCTTGGTATCAGAATGACGCCTAAACACCTGTATCGCCTTAGACACATTTGAATCGGATGGTTCGTTGACGGTTTTATTTCTTCGGTATAAACCAGAGAAGCAATTAGTTCGTGGGAACAGTGAGTCAAAATACTTCACATCAGCTTCGTTTACGACCTCCAGCTGATATTTACTTCTGTTGTCTATATCAATCACATTTTATAATGAAAACAAAAATATGGTTAGTTACTTAAAAATGAAAAAAACATCATACTTAGATACTTAAGAGTGAGGAAAAAAGATACTTAAGATACTTAAAAATAAAAACACTCTTGGATACTTAAATTAGGACAAAATAAACGGACATAAAGATTTAACTATGAGCGGTGGATATTACGACATGTACCGGCTATCAATACAGAGGCGCTATTTAGCCGTGAAGTTCTCTCAGAAACTCAACAAGACAATATGTGGTCACGTAAAAATTTCAGGTTAATTTTTAACACCATCCGTCATTTTAAACCTTGGCACCTGTAGATTAAGAAAATATATGGTGATATTTTTTCTGATGGGATAAAGGTCGTATTTGTCCAGAGAAGTAAGAGAGGAAAAAAATCACTTGAGAGGCAGGACGCACAGAGTGTCTAAGGTGATAAAAGATCATATACTACCATTTGGGTTTTCAAATTAAGTTCATTACATAAAATATCAAACTCATAAAGATTACAAAAGAACAGAACATCATGAGCTCTCTACAGCTATTGTCAGCCGTCAATATGCTGATGTACAGAAGCTACACAATGTTATTGGTGACTGTAATCCCAGGAAAATGATGCTCTTTTAAACTTGGTAACTGGAGCTGTAATGCCAGAAAATGCCAAATATGACAATCTATGTGCATATGAAGTTGGAAGACAAAATTATGAAAATTTTGTCAAGAAACGTATTGTTGGTCCATTGACCATCTGGGAAAAGATGTCCAAGGTTAATCTTCTGTCGTGGAAAGCAGCAAATAAGACTTCAACCATCAAATTGCTATCACAAGTTATAGAATTTAAGCAGGACATACAGTATATGCATCACAGAAGGGCAGCACTGTACATATCAAGTCACCAGACACTGATGTGTTTGGTATATTAAAGCAGCCTCAACTTGGAGAAAATACAAGTATGAAAACAGGAACTGGTGAGCGACGACACATTGGGCAGAGAGCCATACAGGTTTCCATGCCTTCACAGGATCTGACTGCATTGGAAAATTTGTTGGCAAAGGAAAGAAAGCATGTTGGAGCACTTTGATGAAATCTAACACAAAAGTCCTAGATGCATTCAAGATGCTGAGTAGACCAAATGCCCTCCAGCAGACATGTTTATTGGTCTAAAGGAATTTGTATTTAAGCTCTACTGTCCACGAATGACTTTCACTAAACCGTCATAACTTAGATGGCATCTCTTCAAGAAAACGCAGGCAGAAGCTGGAGAACTACCAGCGACTGCAGCAACTCTAAGGTATCATATATTGAGAGGAAGGTATCAAGCTCTTCTGTGGTCTTGTGATGCAGACAGTGAAATGTTTTCACAATTAGAGCATGGCTGGAAGATTGACAATGACTGTTTCATACTAGTAATATCAGACCAACCACCAGCTCCAGAAGCAATTACAGAACTTGTTAAATGTGGATGTGGCGTCAGGAAATGTGGATCATTGTCATGTTCATACAGAAAGAATCAGAAAGAATAGCATGACATGCACCGAGATGTGTAACTGTCAAGCAGATGATGAGAAATGCCTAAACAAGGTGAAGGAATCTGTTGTACACAGAAGACTCTGATGACGAGGACTGAAGCAATGTCGTAAATAATAACTTGTGACTTGTTTACACATGATGTATAACACTACAAACATTTAATAAATATAAAACGGTGGTTCTAAGCTTTTCAGATAATGGTAATATGTATATGTTTAATTTCCAGTATTTGTCTTTAGCAAATAATTTTACTTACTGCAATCTCTTCTTTGCCAGAGACAGGATGGCATATATGAGCAGCCATGTTTGTAACACACTTATGATATTATAACAGCATTCATGATATATTATGTTAAATTGTAATCATATAATACTACATGTTCATAGGTTATTAGTCATGTTTTAAGTTAATTAGGACTTAATGGTATTACATCTGTGGTTCATTACGCCGCTCTTTAATAAAACTTCTTTAAAGGCATAAAACTTATAATAAACCGTTCAGAAAAAATGACACCACAGTTCCTTAACATAGTTTATAAGGATTATTATAATGTATGGTGTCAAAAATTAACATGAAATATTTACGGGATTACTTAAGCTCCTACACTAAAACCTGCCGACCTAACCTAACCTTTTTTACCCACCTCTACCTACTTACCTAACCTGACATAATCTAACCTAACCTGACGTAATCTGACCTAACCTGACATAATCTAACCTAACCCGACATAATCTAACCTAACCTGACATAATCTAACCTAACCTGACATAATCTAACCTAACCTGACATAATCTAACCTAACCTGACATAATCTAACCTAACCTGACGAAATCTGACCTAACCTGACATAATCTAGCCTAACCTGACGTAATCTGACCTAACCTGACATAATCTAACCTAACCTGACGTAATCTAACCTAACCTGACATAATCTAACCTAACCTGACATAATCTAACCTAACCTGACATAATCTAACCTAACCTGACGTAATCTGACCTAACCTGACATAATCTAACCTAACCTGACATAATCTAACCTAACCTCCCCGTCTGACATAAGCTAACCTAATCAAACCTAACTTTCCCACCTACCTAACATAACCTATCTACTTATTACCTACCTAACCTAACTTAACCCAACCTGACATAATCTAACCTAACCTATTGAAACTTAACTTAACCACCTACCTCATCTAACACCACTTTGTAATCTCTCTGTGCTACAGCTGACAGGATGAGTATGGGGGGCACAATAAACTAGCCTCTAAGTGGCAAAATTAACAAAACTAACCTAACCTAACCCAACCTGACTTAACCTAACCTGATCTGATCTATCCAACTTAAAAAACTTAGAATATATAATAAAGCCGTTAGGTTAATTTAGGCTAAATATGGTTGATTCATATTTTGTTTTGACAGAAATTCCCGGCAAAATAACGTATATATATTGAGAACCACCGCCATGTTGGTTCCACGTTAACAAGACACGGATACACTACAGAATAACCCGCTTTCGTTTAACCTCAATTACTACAGTTTACTTTATAATCTTATTTCACAATCTTCACTACATCTCGCTTCACAATCATCACTGCATCTCACTTCACAATCTTCAGCCAGGTGAGGTTTATGGATCGGGCTTTTTGTGCGAGAGATAGGAAACGTAGGACTAGGGTATGTTTTCCTGGGGCTGGGATAGGGCATGTAGCCGAGAGGTTAGACAGAGTTTTGTCAGGGGAGGGTACCAATCCAGTAGTGTGTCTTAGTGTGGGGGGAAACGACATAGGTAAGGTTAGGAGTGAGGAACTTTTCAAGAGGTATAGGGAGGCGCTGGGGAAGATTAGAGATAGGGGAGGGGTCCCGATAGTATGTGGTGTCTTGCCTAGAAGAGGGGTTGGTCGTGAATGGCTGTCCAGGGCAATTGCTATTAATTGCCGACTGGAAAAACATTGTGCAAACAATGGTTGGGCATTCATTGATGACGGGCAACGATTTTATGGCAACGACTACCTGTACTGTCGCGACGGAGTACACTTGTCTCGTGAGGGGGTAAAGACGTTGTCTGCATCCCTGGAGCGTGAAATTGTCACTCCGAAGGGGGGGTTTCGCCAGTAGAGAGGGGTCGGGGAAAATGGGAGTAAAAAAACAAGCAGGTCCTGGGAAGTAGTGAAACAGAAGTAGATAATGCTGAAAATATAGTTAGTCATAATAACAAACATCAAAGTAATAAATGTAAAACAGATAGAAACGGAAGAAATATATTGAGTGTTTATTATACTAATAGTAGAAGCCTGTGTAACAAAATGGACCAGCTCAGGGCCATTGTTAGTAAAGAGAACATAGATATAATTGCAATAACGGAAACATGGATAAATTCAAACAGCAAGCATTTTTTAGCAGAATTTCATATTCCAGGATATAACCTATTTAAATTTGACAGAGTAGGAAGGAGAGGTGGCGGTGTAGCAGTGTATATCAGGGTGTCATTAAAAGGCTGCAATAAATCAAACATTAAAACAAATAGCGACAATGAAAGTATTTGGGTAGAGATTGGTGAGGGCAGTGAATCCGTAGTCATTGGTGTTATATATAGACTACCTAATTTGAGTAGGAACGATGGTAAATTGCTATGGGAGGAAATAAAGAAGGCATCTGATAGAAACAATGTATGTATTCTAGGCGATTTCAACTTTTCAGGCATAGATTGGAAAAATCAACTTAGCGATAATGAATCTGAAGATTTTATAGAAGTAGTACAGGATAGTTTTATATATAAATTTATAAACTTGCCCACTAGAGGAAATAATATCCTCGATTTAGTTCTCAGTAATAATGAAAATCTAGTAAAAGATGTTGGGATTGGAGACGAACTAGGAAACAGTGATCATAAAGCCATATATTTTAACATAATATGGGATGGCAGGAAGAAGGAAAATTCGGCCTTGATCCCGGATTTTAGGAATGCTAATTACGGTAGCATAAGGAGAGACCTAAGGGATGACCCTATGGTCAAAAGATTAATCCCCCCCACACCTCCGGAAACTGTCAACTTAGGACGGGATAACCCCGAATTTAATTTAGCAGCTACTTATGAACAATTTATTGCGACAATCAATAATGCCCAAAATAAACACATCCCTAAAAGAAAATTCAGATCGATACGGAACCAACCAAAATGGATGAATAATAGACTCTTAGATCTTCTAGGGAAAAAGAAAGGAGTATATAGAAAAGTTAAGAAAGGCGAAAATCACTTACTTGGTTACTATCAGAACCTAACAAGACAGGTATAAACAGAAATTAGGAAAGCAAAGAGAAATTATGAAATCAAGGTAGCAAACGAATCGAAATATACCCCAAAGCTTTTTATCAACTGTATAAATCAAAGGTTAGAGATACAATAGGTCCCTTAAAACTACGACAGGAGAAATGACTGATGATGAGTTAGAAATGTGTAGTACGTTAAATAGTCATTTTCGCTCCGTATTCACAAATGAAAACCTAGCACAGTTTCCAGAAGTTCATAAGGTATATAACGACAGTATAGAAAATATGTTGATGAATATCAATATTACTAGTAACGATGTGCTTAAAGTAATTAACAAACTGAAGCCTCATAAATCGCCTGGTCCAGACGAGGTATATGCTAGAATATTAAAAGAATGTAAAGATGAGTTGAGTAATCCATTAGCAGTTTTATTTAATAAGTCATTAGAATCGGGCCTAGTGCCAGAAGCTTGGAAACTTGCAAATGTGGTTCGATTTTCCAAAAGAACGATAAATCAATAGCATCAAATTACCGTCGTAGTCTACATTAATCGCAGGCAGGATTACTAGAGTCAATTATTTGCTACAAAAATCCAAATACCTTGAAACATTCAGCAAATTTGTTCTTCTCATGCCGGGTTGCCCAGGGCAGTTCTTGTCTCTAAATTTGCTTAGCTTTTCTGAAGTGTTGGGCCATTGAATATTAAATCCATATGATATAATTTATTTAGATTTCAGTAAAACTTGTTCGATAGAGTCCCTCTTGAGAGAGATTGATAAGAAGGTAAGCACATATCTTAGGTGGATCGGTATTAAAATGGATTGGGTCATGTGGTTTAACTGGTAGGAAACAAGGTCAGCATAAATGGATTAAAGTCAGACTGGGGTGCAGTCAAAAGCGGAGTTCCCCAGGGATCTGTATTAGGCCCTCTGCTGTTTGTTATATTCATTAATGATCTTGATTTAGGCATAACTAGTAGGATTAGTAAATTTGCAGATGATACCAAAATGGGGAGAGTGATAAATTCAGAGAGTGACTTTGAACACCTTCAAAGAGATCTAGATACCTTACATGAGTGGTCAGTAGACTGGCAAATGAATTTTAATAGTGATAAATGCAATGTTACGAACCCCTCCACCCAGCACTACGAACCACGCCATCTATTGTCCTGATCTACCTACCCAGCACCACGAGCAACGCCATCTAGGGACGAGACACGAGTATGACTCGTCTTAGTTACCACTCCGAGGTTTCCCTTCTCCATATCCTGGGTTGCGTCACCTCCTCAGTCTTCTTTGTCAGCTCCAATTCGAGGAGAGAGGACTTGGCTCTGGGAAGTGACCACAGGATCATCTATCCTCTAAACCTACATGCAGTGACTACCTACCGTCTTCTACAATACTCAGCCTTACTCGTCAGCCATCTCAGCTCCTCACTTAAGTACATGTATCTTGTATTACTTCCCCACGTCCACTTGCTTCAAGATTGTTTTATGTTTTATTAATATGTATATAATGTTAATGTTTAGGTTAAGTTTGGTTAAGGGTAATTTATAAGCTGAATATTTTGTTAATGGATTTATGGTACTTTATTATATACAACGAAAACTCGCATCCTTTGTCTACCCTTTTATAGTCCGATTGTCTTTGTTTTTTTGTTGTTGTTACCTGTTGGGATCTGGGTAGACGTATAACTATATTCTAAATCCCCAACTCGTAACAGCAAGGTACTACAGATAGGGAAGACGAATACAAACGTTAAGTATAAACTAGGTAACACGGAAATAGAAAACTCAGTTTGTGAAAAAAATCAAGGTGTATTTGTTAGCAACGACTTGAAACCTAGAAAACAATGTATTAGCGTTCGCAACAAGGCAAACAGGATTCTTGGGTTCATATCTAGGTCTGTGAGTAACAGAACTGCTGACGTTATCTTGAAACTTTAACTAGCATTAGTGAGGCCACACATGGATTATGGGTTCAGTTCTGAAGTGTCCTTATTATAAAGAATGGACATAGATTCTTTGGAAGTACAAGAAGACAATAAAAACGATCATAATATTAGGAAACCTTCATATGAAGAAAGACTGAAAAGCAGGCTTACATTCATTAGAGAAAATAGGATTAGGGGAGATATGATGGGGAATTGTACAAGTGGGTAAGTGGGATTAACAAGGGTGAAAATGGAAGATGTTCTGAAGCTCTAGTAATAACAGAAATAACTAGAACAAATGGCTTTAAATTAGATAAATTCGATTCAGAAAGGATATAGGCATAAGCACTGGTTTGGTAATAGAGTTGTGGATATGTGGAATAGGCTACCGAGTGCTATAGTAGGATCGGGGACGCTAGGGAGCTTCAAGACGAAGTTGGATAGGCACATGGAAGTGCTGGGATGGGTGTGAAAGGATCTGCCCTGTATGGGCCAGTCGGCCTCCTGCAGTATCCCACTTTCTTATGTTCTTATGTTCTTATGTTCACCTCACAATCTTTACTACATCTCACCTCACAATCTTCACTACATTTCACTTCACAATCTTCACTACATCTCACTTCACAATCTTCACTACATCTCACTTCACAATCTTCACTACATCTCACTTCACAATCTTCACTACATCTCACTACACAATCTTCACTACATCTCACTTCACAACCTTCACTACATCTCACTTCACAATCTTTCACTACATCTCACTTCACAATCTTCACCACATCTCACTTCACAATCTTCACTACATCTCACTTCACAATCTTCACTACATCTCACTTCACAATCTTCACTACATCTCACTTCACAATCTTCACTACATCTCACTTCACAATCTTCACTACATCTCACTTCACAATCTTCACTACATGTCACTTCACAATCTTCACTACATCTCACTTCACAATCTTCACTACATGTCACTTCACAATCTTCACTACATCTCACTTCACAATCTTCACTACATGTCACTTCACAATCTTCACTACATCTCACTTCACAATCTTCACTACATCTCACTTCACAATCTTCACTACATCTCACTTCACAATCTTCACTACATCTCACTTCACAATCTTCACTACATCTCACTTCACAATCTTCACCATATTTCACTTCACAATCTTTACTACATCTCACTTCACAATCTTCACTACATCTCACTTCACAATCTGCACTACATCTCACTTCACAATCTTCACTACATCTCACTTCACAATCTTCACTACATCTCACTTCACAATCTTCACTACCTCTCACTTCACAATCTTCACTACATCTCACTACACAATCTTCACTACATCTCACTTCACAACCTTCACTACATCTCGCTTCACAATCTTCACTACATCTCACTTCACATCTTCACTACATCTCACTTCACAATCTTCACCATATCTCACTTCACAATCTTCACCACATCTCACTTCACAATCTTCACCACATCTCACTTCACAATCTTCACCACATCTCACTTCACAATCTTTACCACATCTCACTTCACAATCGTCACTACATCTCACTTCACAATCTTCACTACATCTCACTTCACAATCTTCACTACATCTCACTTCACAATCTTCACTACATCTCACTACACAATCTTCACTACATCTCACGTCACAACCTTCACTACATCACACTTCACAATCTTCACTACATCTCACTTCACATCTTCACTACATCTCACTTCACAATCTTCACCATATCTCACTTTACAATCTTCACCACATCTCACTTCACAATCTTCACCAAATCTCACTTCACAATCTTCACCACATCTCACTTCACAATCTTTACCACATCTCACTTCACAATCTTCACTACATCTCACTTCACAATCTTCACTACATCTCACTTCACAATCTTAACTACATCCCACTTCACAATCTTCACTACTTCTCAATTCACAATCTTCACTTCATCTCACTTCACAATCTTCACTACATCTCACTTCACAATCTTCACTACATCTCACTTCACAATCTTCACTACATCTCACTTCACAATCTTCATTACATCTCACTTCACAATCTTCACTACATCTCACTTCACAATCTTCACTACATCTCACTTCACAATCTTCACCACATCTGACTTCACAATCTTCACTACATCTCACTTCACAATCTTCACTACATCTCACTTCACAATCTTCACTAACACCATCCTTCATCACTACATATAACATCCATCATCACTACTTATAACACCATCCATCATCATCACTACATATAATACTATCCATCATCACTACATATAACACGATCCATCATCACTACATATAACACCATCCACCATCACTACATATAGAACCATCCATCCCGACATATAACACCATCCGACATCATTACATATAACACCAACCATCATCACTACATATAACATCATCCATCATCACTACATATAACTCCATCCATCATCACTACATATAACACCATCCATCATCACTACATATAAAACCAACCTATCATCACTACATATAACATCATCCATCATAACTACATATAACACCATCCATCATCACTACATATAGAACCATCCTATCATCACTACATATAATATCATCCATCATCACTACATATAACACCATCAAACATCACTACATATAACACCACCCATCATCACTACATATAACATCATCCATCATCACTACATATAACTCTATCCATCATCACTACATATAACACCATCCAGCATCACTACATATAACACCAACCATCATCACTACATATAACATCATCCATCATCACTACATATAACACCATCCATCATCACTACATATAGAACCATCCTATCATCACTACATATAATATCATCCATCATCACTACATATAACACCATCCAACATCACTACATATAACACCACCCATCATCACTACATATTATAACACCATCCATCATCTTTACAAACACCATCCCTCTTTACTATAGTGATAAACAGAGCTTTATTTTGTTGTCAATTTGTTTAAATTCCAACCTTATTAAACCGTAATTCTTTCTGTATGGTCAAATTTTGATTTGACCTCATTGAGAGAGCTGTTAGTGTCAGTACATCACAATGGTGTTCCGACGCACTGTATCGAAGGTGACTAAGGTGGAGGTGAAGCCTTGCCAGATGAAGGAGAAGGGCCCCCGATCTAACAAACTGCAGACCACAAAACACACTAAGACCCAAAACAACAAGACCCAAAACAACAAGAAGAAGAAGGAAACTACCACTTTCTGCCGTGTACAAAAGGACCAGTACCTGCCATGGGGAGACTACATCTTCACGGGGAAAAAGACACAAAAGAAGCGCTGAACCTACGCTTCTGATATTTAAAAATACTGTAATAAAAAACATATTAATTGATTTTGTTTGTATTATTTATGCTATTTTTTATTTTCATCTGTAAACGTGCTGTTTTGGGAATATATTTTGAGTTAC
This sequence comes from Homarus americanus, assembly GCF_018991925.1. Lineage (NCBI taxonomy): Eukaryota > Metazoa > Arthropoda > Malacostraca > Decapoda > Nephropidae > Homarus > Homarus americanus. Next base: position 15,657 of record NW_024751603.1, read on the forward strand.
ATAATATTTAGGTACAGCAGTTTATTTCACTGTATCTACTTGTTTACCAAGTAACTGGATTTACAGTCTCCGATCGGGATTCTCAAAACAAATATTTGGCATCGAACTCCGTAAGTGAGCTCGTAATCTAGCCTGTAACTTACAGGACCTCAACACGATCAACCTGGATATAGTAGTCGCTATTTCCGGATTGCATGAAAAAAATTAATAATATATGTTTTAATAATGCTTGTTAGACTTGTTTTATCATAGAATAATGAAGAAAATGTTTTGTACATCAACATACTAAAATACAATATTAGTTTTTTTTTCGACAAGAAGAGGCTTGGCTGTTCTATTTCTCGCTTTATGGAAGAGATGCAGCTTTTGTCTTCTTACAACTTTTCAAGTAATTTGTACCAAAATAGAAGATTTTTATTGTCCACATTTAGGGTATATTTTTTTTATGACTGAATAAACTTGCAGATAGACCTTATTAATGTGGTATAGCTGTAAATATCCTTCAGTAATGAAATCCAAATATGAGGTCAAGTGAAAATTTTTGCTTAGACTCCGCCTTTGTTAGGACCAAGTTATAACAAGTTATTCTGCCAAGTATCCAATAAGTACCCATGACTCAGAGTTAAATAATACCTAACCTAATCTAAGTTCATCAAACTTAATAAAAAAAGTGGGGCAAAAAATAAGTGGTAAAGAAATTTTTTTCTCAGAAAAAGAATTATATTCAGAGGTTTTTTATCTGATACCTTCAGTTGTGATTATTTTGATGCAAAATTAGTAAAATGTATTTAACCCTAACACTACCTCACCTTACCTAATCTTACCTTGCCTTATCTAACCTAACCTAATGTTACCTAACCTAACCAAGCCGCAACGCTCATGACACAATTGAGTTCTCTAGAAAGTTTTAATTTCATTTTCTTTTTTTAAAAATACATTTGCAGAGACAACAAACTTTTGATAATTATTTCTCCAACATATCTATAAATCTGTTGATGATATATAAATTTGGGATAGGTTAGGTTTGGTGTGATTAGGATAGGTTAGGCTAGTTTAGGATAGTCTAAGTTAGCTTAGGAAAGGCTAAGTTAGGTTACGATACACTAGGTTAGGTTTTAATCTGCATGATATTTTTACTGAACTTTTAAACGATGTTATAATCCTGGCAGCAGGGTATCGATCACAAAAATACCACTTTGGTAGTTATAACATTTGATAAAGTTTATTATTACTGTAACATGAAACAAATCACTATAGCTGTACTTATCAATCCAGTATTAAATCTGTATTATCTTTGACCATCGCTCATTGGCCAGCTTATCTCTGCACTGTTCTCTGATATAATAAAGTATTGGTGAATGGGAATATTAATCATTTGTGAGTCACTTACTATAAAGGAAACTGTAACGGATTCTATGGACAGTTGGGAATATTTTCACAGAATAAGTCGGAGTAACTCCCCTCTTGCCCAAAAGCGATCCAAGGAGTTAATTCACAGAGCGAAAATCTAGACGAGTCTTCCTTGTTTGTTTTAGGTCATAACAACGAAAAGTTTAATTATGTTTATTACAATGATTCAGGTTTTACTGTAATTCTTCTTTTTTATATTTTTAATATTTTGTAGATTTTTTTTCACCCAGTTCATTTCTTGTTTAGATTCATTATTGCAATTATTTTTATTACAGAGTTGAATTAAAAGTTTATATCTAAGTATTTTACAGCTTCACAAATACTTTTATAAAATGTTGATACACACAGTGGACAGTTTTTAGTTCTTTCTTGTAATACCTCAGTATTACTCTGTTAAATTCTTACCATTTACACCTGACCATTTATTTATTTATTTTACAAATTGTTTAAGAGAGAACATCACCAGCAGGATACAGATGATGAAGTAAATAGAAGTTTGTAACCTAACCCTACCCCCCACTGCTACCCCTCCCTCTTGTCCCACATTCTTACTCGTCACTCCTACCCCTTACTCCTACCCCTTACTCCCACCCCTTAATCCCACCCCATATTACCACCCCTTATTCCCACCCCTTGCTCCCACCCCTTCCTTCTACCCCTTACTTCTACCCCTTACTCCTACCCCTTACTTCTACCCCTTACTCCCACTTCTTACTCCCACCACTTACTCCCACCCCCTTACTCCCACCCCTTACTCCCACCCCTTACTCACACCCCTAACTCCCACCCTTACTCCCACGCCTTACTC
>NW_024751604.1:0-8899 GCF_018991925.1 Homarus americanus
TCGCGTCCATTCTTCATCTACCAACACAACAGTTCAACTTTAAACGCCATAAATATTTAAGTTTTCCAAATGGCAGGTAAAAGCGGCCATTTATCCTGTGTTCTTATCATATATTTTATTTTAATTTATCTTGATGATGGTTATGTTATTTTGAATTATTTCCGTTGTATTGTCAAAGTTGTCAAAGTGATATTTTTTATATATTTTGTCTTTATTTTGTTTGAACCTTTGTTTATTATTGTGACTATTCCCTAAAGCTAGAATAGAAGTGTGTATTGATTTAGTTATTATTATTATTATTATTATTATTATTATTATTATTATTATTATTATTATTATTATTATTATTATTATTATTATTATTATTATTATTATTATTATTATTATTATTATTATTATTATTATTATTAGCTGTAACAAAATCATTTGATATTCAAATTCGTTATAACTGATGTAATACCAAGAGAAAAACACGAGAAAAATATAAACTTGAAGACCGAACGCCACCTTAACTCCATCTCATTCCTTAACCATTCAGCTATGGGCTTTCACAAGGTATACTACCAATCACCTGTAATTTGTATATGTAGACAAAGCGTATTGATACATTCTCAACCAATTAGATTCGAGTTTTAAAAGATCTTTCAGGCACAGTACGATTGACCACTCATAAATATTGTAATAACATGTCAACTGTGATACACTGATTGGGTAATTAATTTCAACAGAAAGAGTAAATACACTATCAGCCAATCAACGTCGGGCTTCCTAAGAATCGGACAAAGTATCAGCCAATCGTAGCCAGTGTTTAACCCCGCCTTTCACGTCCGATCAACCAATCAAGAATCTGATATTGACATATTCCTCGTTTCATGCCTGTAGATAAACTTATATACTATTAGCCAATCAGAGTAGCTCTTTCATCCTATCAACCAACCAGAGCACCTCTACTATCAACCCTTCAGCTATGATAGAGTGCCCTGGAGTCGCACAAGGTAATCACTTATCCGAGTTGTAAGGGCCTCAACCTTGACCCCACCACCTCATCCCACAGTTGGGGGGGTGGATCGTCATCACTGCAGTAATATCCTTAACTCTAAGCTCCAATGATAGAGAGAGAGAGAGAGAGAAATATTCACCACAATGTTGAATCGGCTGCTTGTCCAATTAACCAGTCCGTTCACATATATTTATATTTGGGTTTTAAGTAACGAAACCCAAACGGTAGTTCCTTTGTTTTATTATAAAAGGTTGTATATATAATTCCTGAGTGTATATCAACTGTAAGTCTCACTGTCTAGGAGTGAATGAGAAGGGGACGGCGTTTATGTATAATAAACGTTAGGTCACGTCCTTACGATATGAGTTGAGGTGAGCTACTGAAGCTTAAGGGCATCGCAGTGCGTGCTTACAGAAATGCTGAGCTATGGGTCTCGCCCTCTTGGGTGAGTTGCCCGCTCACGTGTCCATCTCATGTCTTACTCATAGACAGTGGAAAGTTACAGGGTGGTGAATCTGAATATAATATCAGATGTATTGACCCATTTATATAATACGTTCTGTTGATGAGACAGGGGCCTATTACATCGCTCGGTCACCTACCAGCCGAGCTCCGTGAGGCCTAAATAACTCACAGAGTACAGTACATCCTAGACAACCCTAACCATGTTATAAACAGATATGTAGACACTAAGCTGGGGAAATTACTGTAGGGGTATTCTCTACTACAGGGGACCTAGACTTTTGTGTCGTACGGGTTAGTATGTTATGAACAATGTTGAATTTGGATGATACTGCCCGGTAATAACAGAACAGGAACATTATTGCCAGAATTAACAGAATAGAGGGAATCGTAAGACTTGGTAGTGCAAATTCCCGTGACAGATAAAATGGCAAGTTATTATTCAAATCAGCAAAATGTGTCTCGTTCAAGAAAGCTAAAACTTTTAATTTCTCTGATACTATTTGAATATCCTTGATAGTGAAATTCATTATAGGAAGTGGAATTAAAGCAGACTTGAGTTTTCGATTTAACGCAAAATGCTGATGAGTAGGCAAGGTCCATAATGTACTACAAGTGATTTCACAGTAATCAGGAGCCTTGTAATGCCCTTTCACAACTAGCTGCTTAACACCATTTTGGCATTTTAAAATTACAGTAGTGAGATTTGGAAAGAACAAATACTGCACATTGTGAAGGTGAGCGTGGAACACAGTCTTTAGACTAACTGGCCTATAACTGCATTGCGCTAACGCTGTGCGTACATTTGGTTGTATGACTGCCAATTCACATATTCCCTCTGCAGCAGGAATAAATGCAAACAATGTAGGCTGGACATACGTGTAGGTGTAGATAAGACGACTTACACCGTGACAGTACCTCAGAATCCTCTATTGATAACAATGAATATTCTTCATCTACTAAGAAAAGTTCTTTAGGCCTATCTAGGGTATACAGTGTGTCGTTCACAAACCAGGGGAAGGGTTCTAAATGCCATGCATTAAACTCATGTTGCCCTCGCATAGGAATGTGGATCAGAATTGCATTGTGCGTGAGGGTTGACTCCAACAGTGGGTAATGATATTGAACCTCATTGTCATTGAAAATAGGAGTTAAATGATACTGCAACTTGGCTATTTTTAAAGCTTCAAGAAGCGTCTGCACAGGCACAAGCTTCGCGTCCACACGTCCTATCCCGGCATCTACAATGCTGTCTATTAGTTCATTTTTAGAGGTTACAATTTTATGAACTGAAATTTCAGCAGCATGCAAATATTCTGTGAAGTAAAGGAGCCATTCTAACGTCGGGATTGCTTTCTGTAACCTAGTAACAATCCTCGAAACTTGGTTAGACTCCATTATGATTGCATTAACCTTTGATTCTAGAGCAGTAATCGCGTGAAAGGTTTGAGAAATAACACGATTCTGTTGAGATACAGCTTGAACGACAACGTTCATGAAACTATTGTCGAATTCATCGAAGCTGTGCTGAGACCATGAAGAATGTCCAATGCTGATTGTAGTTGGCCGTCGACGTTTTCCATCTGACGCGAAAGTACGAGTTAACTTCTACTCGCAGAACGTAGTTTCATACAATAGTCATTTGGGACATTTTGCTTCTGAACAGTCTGTAAGGATGTATCAATCACATTATCATCAACTGGAGGTAAGACATTTATCTGGGTCTTCTTCAGACGATCCGCGTGCACGACATCTGCGATCTGTGCATTAGGCTTCCATATTTTGAATTTGTTGCCTGCTTCTTTTGAGATTATGCGGAATGGACCAGAAAATTTCGCCGAAAGTTTGGAGTTCCTTTCAGGTTCCTGTAACATAACAGCGTCCCCAACGTTCAGTGCGATAGGTTTAGCATGTTTATGTTGTTTGATGATCATTTCGGCGCGTGACGCCGCTAGCTGTGATCGTACTTGGTTATGAATTTCTGTAAAGACATGAATTTGTTTTGCCGCAAAATCATCCGTATTATATACCGGGTATGGCGCCTCTGTAAGGATGTCGTAAGGCAGACGTTTATCTGTACCATAGACAATATAGTAGGGTGTTTTGCCCGTAGAGCTATTAACTGACCCATTAATCGACGCTGCAACCTGCGGTAACCAATCCTCCCATGCGTATTGAAAACCACTAACGATTGGACGCAGTATTTCTAGGATTTTACGATTGGTTCTTTCAACAAGGCCATTAGCCTGTGGATGATAAGCTGTCACAAAAGTTTGTTTAATTCCATATTGTAAACATATATGCTCTATTAGCTCATTCTTGAACTCTGTTCCATTATCAGAGAGTAGAACTTTAGGCGTAGTATATGGACATATGATATTCATCACTAATGCATAGGCTACTGCTTCGGCCGTTTTGCTTTTTAGTGGGACCAAGACCACGAACCTGGAAAAATGATCCACACACACTAAGACGTATCCTGATCCCTGATGACTCATTGGGAGCTGTAACACATCAACAGCGACTGTGTCAAACGGACGGTCTGGTGTAGGATATTGTAGAATCGGGGCAGGTGATCCTGTTGATCCTTTATGTTGAGCACATGCCAAACAATTAGCTATGTGTAATTCTATGTCTTTCTTCATAGTGTTCCAGAAATACTTCTTTCGTAAATCCGCTAAGCATTTATCACGACCTTGGTGACCTGCTTGTGGGACATCGTGGAACAATGTCATTACTGCTTTGCGCAACGTGTCAGGTACGACTATTTGAGACACATTACCCTCAGGAGATTTTCTCGTCCTATGGAGTATGTTATGTCGTAATTCAAACTGACTTAAGGGAAGAAATAACTTGGGGAGTTTAACATCCTCGCCCGATTCGAGAGCAAAAATAACAGCTGACCAATATGGGTCGCGTCGTTGCTCATCTTCCAGCTGCGAAAGAGTGAATGCTGATACAGGCATTACTGGTGCTATATTTCTTGACAGAGCGTCGGCGACAACATTCGCCCTCCCAGGTAAATACCTAAATTCGGGGTCAAACTCTTGAATTGTCAGATACCAGCTTGCTAATCTGCCTGATAAGTTTCTGCCATGGAACAGTTCGGTGACTGCCGCATGATCAGTAAAAACAGTTATCTTGTAGCCAAAGATAATGTCTTTGAACTTCTTAAGTGCCCACACAACGGCTAACGTTTCTAAATGCGTCACCGAATAACGTGTTTCAGCATCGATTAGTTTGCGACTTGCAAATGCTATCACTCTAAACTTCCCACGCGTGTCCTCTTGCATGAGCACTGCTCCGACTCCAATTCCGGAAGCGTCAGTACAGAGAGTGAAAGGTTGAGTGTAGTCTGGGAATGCTAGAACCGGGGCATTGGTTAGCGCTGTCTTCAATGCCGTAAAACTTTCCTCGTGTTCAGCATCCCATATAAACACTGCATCTTTTTTGAGCAACCTCGTTCGGGGCGATGCTAATGTTGCATAGTCCTTGATAAAGGAACGATAATAACCAGATAATCCGAGAAGCTACGCACATGATCATTTGAGGTAGGACGCGGGAACTGAGATACAGCTTTGACTTTATCATTAACTGTGTGTATGCCCTCACCGTCGACTACATGACCAAGGAAATGGATTCTGGATTTTAAAAACTCGCACTTTGAGAGTTTTATTTTGAGGCCTGCTGTGGAAAGTTTGGCCAAAACTTCACGCAGTTTAATCAGATGGGAATCGACGTCCTTACTGACTACTATTAGATCATCCAAATAAGCGCAGACTGTGTTACCAATTAGTCCGGCAAACAGGGTGTTGATCATTCTTTGAAATGTTAGTGGGGCATTTCTGAGACCAAATGGCATTCGTAGAAACTCAAAGTGGCCTAGAGGCGTGCTAAATGCCGTGATTTCTCGTGATTTTTCATCGAGTGGTATTTGCCAATACCCACTAAGCAAATCTAAGTTGCTAAATACCACATTATCCTTGCCTAAGGATTGCAATATGTCACTCAAGATAGGCATTGGGTACCTATCAGGGATTGTTTGATTATTTACGCGCCTGAAATCTATGACAGGGCGCCATCCACCATCCTTTTTCGGGACGAGGAATAATGGGCTATTAAAGGAGGATTTTGAGTGTCTAATGACATTCTCATCTAACATACCCTGTACCATATCTTGCACTACAGCGCGCTGGCTATGAGGTAGTCTATAAGCTGGTACGTAAATAGGGTTGGTTCCTTCCTTTAACGCTATATGATGGATGTTAAATCTGTCTGACCTAGCGTTTCCCCTGGCAAGGCTACTATTTCTGTAGTCGGCAAGCAGCTCTAACAGGCTTGTCTTGCCCTGTGGATGATCGATCACCTTAACATGTGGCGCTATTTGATCTATCCTGGCCAGTCGAGTCTGTTGGCAATTCGCAACAATACCTCGAATTAGGAATTTATTTGGTTGCACTTCGACATTGTTGTGATATCTAGAAAATCACACACATAACATCCTTTCTTTAAGATTCGTGATATTGTGAAATTGCTGCCGCAATCCCGTAGACTTGTGTGTGTGTGTCTCACAGCAGACACAGCTGATTCCAAGGTCCGGTGATTGGGTCAATGTTCACAAAATCCTGAGTACAGCAAACCGCCGCTAATGGTCACACAACGTCATCCACAACACCATACCTCAGAATGCAGAGACAATCTCTCAGACCGGATGTGTCATCATCACTAGGGTGGGTGCTGGGTGCTGGTAACTTGGGGTTGTTCACGCCATACGAAAGAATTTTGTTGACAGGATGTTGATTGATGAGTAGTCTCAACAACTGCAGTCACGTCCTGTCACACCCTGGGCAGTGAACGAATCATTTGCAGAAACTAATGTTCACTTCAGCTCACAGGATTGTTGCGTTGGTGAATTCCTCATTCTGGTAATGGAGAGTACTCTTCAAAATTGCAGGTACTATCTTCCAACTCTCGCTGCTGTAATCACGCTGGGAAGGTGTGTGGTTGAGGTCGAGATGTATCTCTGACGCATGATCCGCCTTCCTCTTAATAGGATTGGTAGACAACACTTTCGTCCTAGCGGTGAGCATAGGTTCAGAATGACTCATTGCTGTGTAGGAAACACCTTTAAACGTAACACTATTATTATGTGGATGAACATCTATCATGTTCTTTCGAAGAGTTGGTAGACCATGTAACCCGTCAGCTGGCAAATTGAACTGCTGAGCTATATAAAAGTCCATGTAGAAGGGAGAACCACGTCTTGAGAATCTGAGTGGTAACTTCACCATTCCTTTGATGCTCAGCTGAGTACCTGAAACTCCTTCGAGCTCAGCGTTACTAGGCCTCCATTTGAATTTGCGGTGAGGGAATTTACGTTGTAACTCATGATATGATGTCAAGGCCAATACATTAGCGCAAGCACCTGTGTCTATATCAAGAGCCAATCTGGTATTATCCACTCTCACCGGCACTGACAACACTTCCACTTTTCTAAGCGGCGCTATTAATGAGGCCGCTATAGAAGTGCTGTGAGGAGGGGTGGGAATTACCCTATCTATCCCTCTCCGTGCTGTGGTGTGCGCTGATCTTCCCCCGATGACTTGTCCTGGGGACGTTTCTGCTTGCGCCTATACGACACCTCCGTTTCACTTAGGTCCACTCCCCTAGCCTTTATTAATATATCTCACTCATGTGAACTATGAGATGTCGATTTGTGAAGAGCGCACCATTTGCGCGCTGTCTGGGTAAGAGGAGGTGCTGCTTTGGCTCTCTCTCTGTTTGACCTTGAGAATGGCTTTGCACCGGGTGTGGCCTTAAAATTAGCACTATTACCTCGGAGCTGAAAACAATCTTCCATTACGTGGCCACGTTTATTACAATGTGCGCATCGTAACGATGTTTTCTGTTTATATGTTAGGCGGGGAGGAGCGATCGGAGCTAAGTGTGTTGCATAAGGAGTCTGGAGGTGAGGCATCTGTGGCATCTGAGACGGCTGGGGTTGTGGTGACGTCACTGAGGGCTGCGCCAGTAAGGGGCCCGTAGCCTGGGGACAGAGCTTGTTTGCGTATTCCACCATATCCAAGGGTGGTTCATACTGGACTTCCTGTGCCCGGCTATATAAGGGAACACGGACGGAAAGAAGAAAACTTATTAGTTCTATCAATGTTTCCACATTTTCCGGTGGCATATCACCCCGTGAGTTGTACCAGCCTGATGACCGGAAGGTCGCTTGCATGTCCTGGCGAACCTCGCCCGCGATGTCAACAGCGTCAACGGGTGTTTCGTTTCGTATACCTGGAATACAGCGATCCAACCATCTAAAGATCCATTGCAGTTGGCCCAGCTGTGACCTACCCCCAAAAATCCCAATTAGCGTTCGCTTGAACTTTTCATAGTCAGGGCTTTGTAAACCAAACGCATTTAAACGACTGCCTACATAGGAACCCTGCGTTATATGGGAACGTACATATGCTTTCTTTTCTTCGTCAGTCGTTATGTGACTATTGCGCATGCTATCTTCACATGCACGAATAAAATGTGCGACCCTATAATAGTCTTGTCCCGTGAAATTTCGAACATAATCACCGCGCTGCATGATATTAATAACATTATCAGCTTTAGGTGTGGTAGTAGTACTGGTGTGAGGTTTAGAGAACGCCATTGTAGTGTTATTAAGCAAGTTAGTATTCTTACTCTTAACAGAAGGCTGGGTTAATAATGTTGTTACCGATTTAGCAACAGACACACTATCACCTGTAACAGGGGTAACTGCTTTAGTATACTTAGATGAGGTACTATAGTGATTACCAGACCGTAGGGTACGACGGTTTAAGTCGTCAAATGATTCGTCTATAACTTTCTCACTACTTCCTACCGACTCATTTAACTGTGTTCCATACTCAAAATCTATGTCAGTCTGGGCTTGATCATTGATGAGTTGGGTATCAGCAAACAGTTGCGCTAGGCGTTCGATTTCATCTACATTAGACATGGGAAACTTAGAAATTATCTATTAGCCCCCTTGGGTCAATGAATACTTAACAGTAAGTAGATCACTTGCCTCTCATTTACAAGACAAATGAATATGATTTGTAGTTAATTATTAAACTATCAATAAGTAGACAGACACTTACAAACTACTGTAAATTATAGGATTTCAATACATTAATCTTACATTCGACACTTTATCAATGAAATAATCCTATCCGACGAACCTATCGGTGTGAAGATATCTCTCGAACGTGTTCATGTGTGTAGAACTATGTAATTTAAATACCTATTTATACAGAGTAGTACGTCTGTATAGAAAATGTGATCCTTCAAAAGTTCTGCTGGTTTCCTTGGCAACGAGAGACGCTTCTGCTTTGGTAAGAGACGAGTCCACTTGAATTAGGTGAGTTCCTCCTCCGGCGATCAGAAAACTGATGATTGGTT
>NW_024751605.1:0-11971 GCF_018991925.1 Homarus americanus
CTAGTAGATGGTCTAAGATAACTGTATGTGAAGGAAAAGGTGTGCTCTCCACTCAAACTTTCTTTTTATGAAATCTCCTACTCCCCAGCTGAGCGGTACGCCCAATGGGAAACAAAACGTGGCACATAACACGCCGCCCGCCAGCTCTGGCTCGGTGAATAGGAATCAGTAATCGGGCGGAGTATAAACAACACCGCCGCCAATGTGCTCCTCCCATCTCTGAGGAAATCTGGCGGGCAACTTAGTATTATATTAACATGTAATAATAATAACAATAATAATAATAATAATACTACTACTACTACTACTAATAATAATAATAATAATAATAATAATATTAATAATAATAATATTAATAATAATAACATGCAATTTCATTTTATAACACATACTAACAAAATAGTGTATAGCCTACTATACTTAACTATAATAGGTTAGGTTGTGTAGGAGGATCTAAAAAGTACAGTAGTATACACACACACACACACACACACACACACACACACACACACACACACACACACACATACATATAGACAACAAACTAAATTAGAAACCACACGTCAGTGAAGTTATCAAATCCTCCAGTTTCCGTCTCCACCTCCTACGCCGACTCAAGTCCCTCGGTGGTCCTGCACACGAGCTCCTCAGTGTTTACACAACATTCATACTTCCCAAGCTCACCTATGCCTCCTCCACCTGGTCTTCCTCCCTAAATGCCACACAACGTAAACACCTCGAAAAAGTGCAAAAGAGGCCATGCAAGATTATTCTCTCCCCTTCCTACTCCACATATCAAGAAGCGCTCAACACACTGACCGACCCTTTAGACTCTCACTGACCATCACCACGACCTCATCTGCCAATTTGGTAAGAAGCTTCTACACCGGCTCCTACTACCATCTGAGATCCCTAGTCCGAGAATTGCTCTTCGACACCACAACCGCATCCAGCCCATACGTGCACGAACTGATCGCTATAAGAACAGCCAAGTCCCAACCATTGTAAAAATTATCGATAACTTGTAATAAATCAGTGTACTCACTCCCAGTAAACACTACTCCTTGCACTGTCACTATGTTGAAATGAACTGTAGTTTGAGCTTTTCCCCAGCTAGTTATTATATGTCTTATTTGTGTCACTCATGTTACTTATATATTATTTGTAATTCGTAACCCATTCCCCAAATATGTAACTGTATATTTTCAGTCTTCTGGCTGCCAAGCTCTTTCAATAAACCGTTAATTATTATTATTATTATTATTATTATTTATATGTTGGCCCATACCAACTCACTCCCCTGAACCCTCCTCCCCAGCGGACTATCAACAAGTTCTTGCCATAAGGTACTATCTCATTTGGCCAAGGAATGGAACCAGTGATGAATAGTGGTGAACAGTGCTTAACTCAGTGAAAAACAACTCGGCAGTTGAGTCTTACCCAAGCTAGCTAACCACCTTCACACAGTGAGGTCCCAGGTACCCAGTTATACTTCCCCTGAGACTCCACGATAGAGAGGCCTGGGACCACACCTCACCCACTTGAATGAGTGAGTCATGTCGACCACGTGGTGTCCCCAAGATGCTACGACAACACGTAGTGAATGTTTTGCTACAGCATCATCATGTGAATTTCCTCATAACACCATCTGTGAGGTAACTGCTACATCATCAGGCCCCTCATAACGCCATCTGTGAGGGAGTTACTACACTACGTGTCTGGTGTTCAGCATCTCACCTTACATGATCTACGCGTGCAAACATTAATCTGTATGTTCACTGTGTGCTCCTTCACCTTTCTCTAATGAGGGCTTTTGTTAAACCACCAATTTATGATGTACTAAGTCATTTGTGTCCAATGTATACTTTCGAAAAGCCCTTGTTTGGGGAAGGTAGGAGAGAGTAGTCGTCATTATTGTCCAAGCCACATTATTTATTTCTATATATAAGTAATGCAGGCTGGTTTTTAAATACCTCAATCCCCTAACGGTGCCGTTTGTATATTAAGAAATACCGAAGCCATACAGTACAACACCAGCGAATATGAAGTATCACTGTAACCGGCAACTGTTACTCACTCATACCTACATACATATAGAGTCTTTACAGAATGATAGCAGACACGAGGAAGACGAACAACAAGAGGAGAAGAGTTAGAAGAAAATCAACTTCAAGCTAAGAAGAAGAATACCAAGACATTTCCTCCAAACAAGAAAACAACACACACAATCAAGCCGACCAAACACTGAGAAACCATGGCGGAACCCAACATGCACCGGACGCTTGACCTGACTCTATCCTGCCGCATCCAGGCGAGTTGCTGCTTAAAGTCCCTCACGCAAGCGCTGTTTAGCCACTGCACCTATTCTATCCTCCTAAAATTCACTTCAATCCCCCCTGCCACTAGCATGTTATGTATGTATGTATGTATGTATGTATGTATGTATGATGAATGATAACTGCAACTTTGCGTATTAAAACTCATTACTCTTACCGAAGTAATATAGTGCGTGGTTATGTTATGTCATGTTAGGATAGATTATAAACTACATTGGGTTACATTTCGTGAGGTTCGGTGACGCTACAGGAAGTTAGGTGAGGTACCTGGAGGTTAGGTGAATGTTGACTGACTGACAATTATTAGGAAGTGGTTCCAACACGTTCACGCACAACCTATACTCATACCACAAGTCCAGAATTAGAGAGGATCATGTTATTGGATATATTTTCAACGATTTACTCAGTGTCTAACCAACTCTTTAGCGATTTAAATGTGGACCTAAAATTAGGTCCGTATATTTGTTTGTCGTGGTGGTGGTGGTGGTGTGCGCCCGTCCATCAGGTTGATTAACCACCAAAACCATAAAGGGTGCGGCCCTGCCGTTTCAGGGCATACACCACATCCATGGCGGTGACGGTCTTCCTTTTTGCGTGCTCGGTGTAGGTGACGGCGTCACGGATGACGTTCTCCAGAAACACCTTGAGGACGCCGCGGGTCTCCTCGTAGATGAGGCCGGATATACGTTTAACACCTCCACGCCGAGCTAGACGACGAATGGCGGGCTTGGTGATACCCTGGATGTTGTCACGAAGCACCTTACGATGACGCTTGGCGCCACCCTTTCCAAGTCCCTTGCCTCCTTTGCCTCGTCCAGTCATGTTGTTGTGGTTGCTACTACAGGTGGTCCTGGTGTGGCTTCGCCCACGGTTTGGTGGGAGTAGGTGGCGTGCTGTGGACGCAGCGGTAGTATCGTTCATCCAAGGCCGTCCCTCCCTCTTGGAGGTGGGGCGTAGCTTGCGGATGACGCATGCGGCACTCGTGGCCAATGAGGTGGCCACTGAGGTGGAGAATGTCTGTATATAAGCCCGCCCGCCTGCCGGGCCGCCCGTATTGACTATTTCGTCGTCGAGATGGCCCGTACTAAACAGACTGCCCGCAAGTCCACTGGAGGCAAGGCTCCACGGAAGCAGCTTGCCACCAAGGCAGCTCGCAAGTCCGCCCCAGCCACCGGTGGTGTCAAGAAGCCCCATCGTTACAGGCCCGGAACCGTCGCCCTTCGTGAGATCCGTCGTTACCAGAAGAGCACAGAGCTACTCATCAGGAAGCTGCCCTTCCAGCGCCTGGTGCGTGAGATCGCCCAGGATTTCAAGACTGACCTGCGCTTCCAGTCGTCTGCCGTCATGGCTCTGCAGGAAGCCTCTGAGGCTTACCTGGTGGGTCTTTTCGAGGACACCAACCTGTGTGCCATTCACGCCAAGCGCGTTACCATCATGCCCAAGGACATCCAGCTGGCCCGGCGCATCCGCGGAGAGCGTGCTTAAGTCCTCTTCCTTGGGGAAAAACAAAAAGCACAACAAAACCTACCAGACATCTATAACTCGGCCCTTCTCAGGGCCAAAGAACTGTTCTGAAGATAATTTTCATGACAATCGAAATGGTTGGTGGTCGGAGAGCGTTAATTTCGGTTACCCAAATCGCCTAACGGTAAGTTGGTAACATTCGTGGAGGTACGATTGTATAGTAGGTCATCAATTCGGGAGGTGGGTGGGTGCAACAAACAAGAGCTAGTAACAAATAAATATATAAAGAATAAGTAAGTAAAGAAATAAATAAAATAAAAGAACATACAATAAAATAAAATAAAATTTTTTTTTACATGAAATAGGCATGCTGCAAACAAGAAATGAAGCCCAAACACACTCCATGTATGTCACTTTGCAGTGGGTGTAAAAGTACTCCACGCAGAATTTATTTATTTATTTATTATGTTTCGATTTAGTCCTGTTTCTACGCCAATAGAGAATGCAGATTATTATAATTTTATTTTTTTTATTTCCCTCTCAATATATCACTGTCGGTAACTGTCTCTTTAACATGTAACTGTGGCTCCGATGGAGCCGATTAAGTTGTAGTAGTGGGATGGCGTGTTTGTTGTGCACAAGTAACCTCTTACTTGGAAGAGGTGTACTTGGTGACAGCCTTGGTGCCCTCAGACACGGCATGCTTGGCCAGTTCACCGGGCAGCAAGAGTCGGACAGCTGTCTGGATTTCCCGACTTGTAATGGTGGAGCGTTTGTTGTAGTGCGCCAGGCGGGAAGCCTCGGCAGCGATGCGCTCGAAGATGTCGTTCACGAAAGAGTTCATGATGGACATAGCTTTGGAGGAGACTCCTGTGTCGGGGTGCACTTGCTTCAGTACCTTGTAGATGTAGATGCTGTAGCTTTCCTTCCTCCTGCGCTTCTTCTTCTTGTCACCCTTGGCAATGGCCTTCTGGGCCTTTCCAGCCTTCTTGGCAGCCTTTCCGGAAGTTTTGGGAGGCATGGCGGCACAGTTACTCGTGGCGCGGAGCGAGAGAATTGAAAACTGGCCCGACTAACTTTTCCTTATATACCGAGCGGGCCGCTCAGGATCAGACTGGCTGCAGCTACGGCTCTCTTACATTGGTTGGGTCCGCGAGACGGCCACCTGGCCTGATCCTGAGCTTGGTATAAAAGACCAAGGTGGCGGGCGGAAATTTAACTCCTATCACGAAAAGCAGCAGCAGCAACATGTCAGGACGCGGCAAGGGAGGCAAAGTGAAGGGCAAGTCAAAGTCCCGTTCTAGCAGGGCCGGACTCCAGTTCCCCGTGGGTAGGATCCACCGTCTCTTGCGTAAAGGCAACTATGCTGAGCGTGTTGGTGCAGGTGCCCCTGTGTACCTTGCAGCCGTCATGGAGTACCTGGCAGCAGAAGTGCTCGAGCTGGCCGGTAACGCCGCCCGCGACAACAAGAAGACCCGCATTATCCCACGTCATCTTCAGCTTGCCATTCGCAATGACGAGGAGCTGAACAAGCTCCTGTCTGGAGTCACCATTGCCCAAGGGGGTGTCCTTCCTAACATCCAAGCTGTGCTCCTCCCCAAGAAGACAGAGAAGAAATAAGAACCCAAGGTTCGTTCACACAAGACAACCTAACCAAACAGGCTCCTTTCGGAGCCACAGGATATCACTTAAAGAGAGAAATATACGACATCAACGTTTTGCAGGATAACACTCTATTTTACGTGTAATTAGCATAGTATTGTGGAAATTGAGTGAAATTGTTTTTGAATGTTGTAGATGTGAAGGGGTACTGCGGGGGCCTGGGGTGGGGGACTTAAACGGGACTTAGAAGGGCGCAGAAGCAGCTTTAGCAGCAGCAGCAGCCAGGGAGGCGACCTTATTTTCAGTCAGGTTCATACACAAAGAAATACATCAGATTCATTGACAGTACAGTACACATTTACCAGTGTGGGCTAGCCAATTTGGGATAAAGAGCAAGAATGTAATGTCCTCAATGAAGTAATGACATAGTTCAAGATACAATAAGTGAGGTGGCCTGAAGTCTTTGACAGTGTCCCATTCAATAATATAGTAGTGCTTTAAAGGTGTATCACCAAGTTTACATGCTGAGTGTTCCGGTATGGGTACAGCGTTACTAACTAGCCAGATGTGTCTGTATCCTAACCTAATTCTGGCCACGACTACATCACACAGGCAGGCAGGAGCAAGTTGTTTGGACACTCTTCCTAGCCCCCTTGGTCCCTGTTCACCTACCTACTGTAGCAGTAAGTAGGTACCTGTTGTAAATCGAAAGGTTGCCAATTCGTATTCAGGGAAAGTTGTTGGAGCTTCTAAACTTGAACTGACACAATCCGAGGAGTGGTGACCCGAGGATCACAGACACTATCTCTCCCACTACAAATCCCTTCCTAACCTCCTGCTCCTTCCTAACCTCCTGCTCCTTCCTATGTCCTCCCAAAATTGAACCATGCTATCGCAAAGGTAATAATACAGGTAGAGACAACAACATATTTTCCTATTGTCTTATTATATATTAATAACAGAAACGCTGCCGCCATCCCGGAGGCTTTACATTGTCTCACTGTTCATTCCCTCCACAATTCTTCCTCTTACTTCTTCTTCTTCTTCTTCTTCTTCTTCTTCTTCTTCTTCTTCTTCTTCTTCTTCTTCTTCTTCTTCTTCTTCTTCTTCTTCTTCTTCTTCTTCTTCTTCTTCTTCTTCTTCTTCTTCTTCTTCTTCTTCTTCTTCTTCTTCTTCTTCTTCTTCTTCTTCTTCTTCTTCTTCTTCTTCTTCTTCTTCCATCAATACTTTATTAACGGTGTATGTAAGTTTCACCATGTTTTGCACTACAGCGGTAGAGCAAAGTATATTTTGTTAGCAATAAACCAAAAGCATATTTTATGGCCTAATCATCACTACATAGAACACCACCCATAAAGCATGATACTAGTAGACCACAAAAACTGCTATAAACCCCCAAAGCATATTTTATTGCCTAATCATCACTACATAGAACACCACTCATAAAGCATGATACTATTAGACCACAAACTGCTATAAACCCCAATAATATACTATACTAGTGACTCTAATTGTGTTACCCAATATTATACGAAATAATACTATAAAACATAATAATAAACACACTAATAGTGTATATTAGTTGAATGCACAATCTGATGAGAAGTCAAAAAAAAAAAAAAAAAAATAGCAACAACCTAGAAAGAGTGTAGAGTATTTTTGTGCAAACTATTATACTAGTAGATGGTCTAAGATAACTGTATGTGAAGGAAAAGGTGTGCTCTCCACTCAAACTTTCTTTTTATGAAATCTCCTACTCCCCAGCTGAGCGGTACGCCCAATGGGAAACAAAACGTGGCACATAACACGCCGCCCGCCAGCTCTGGCTCGGTGAATAGGAATCAGTAATCGGGCGGAGTATAAACAACACCGCCGCCAATGTGCTCCTCCCATCTCTGAGGAAATCTGGCGGGCAACTTAGTATTATATTAGCATGTAATAATAATAACAATAATAATAATAATAATACTACTACTACTAATAATAATAATAATAATAATAATATTAATAATAATAATATTAATAATAATAACATGCAATTTCATTTTATAACACATACTAACAAAATAGTGTATAGCCTACTATACTTAACTATAATAGGTTAGGTTGCGTAGGAGGATCTAAAAAGTACAGTAGTATACACACACACACACACACACACACACACACACACACACACACACACACACACACACACACACACACACACACATACATATAGACAACAAACTAAATTAGAAACCACTCGTCAGTGAAGTTATCAAATCCTCCAGTTTCCGTCTCCACCTCCTACGCCGACTCAAGTCCCTCGGTGGTCCTGCACACGAGCTCCTCAGTGTTTACACAACATTCATACTTCCCAAGCTCACCTATGCCTCCTCCACCTGGTCTTCCTCCCTAAATGCCACACAACGTAAACACCTCGAAAAAGTGCAAAAGAGGCCATGCAAGATTATTCTCTACCCTTCCTACTCCACATATCAAGAAGCGCTCAACACACTGACCCTTTAGACTCTCACTGACCATCACCACGACCTCATCTGCAAATTTGGTAAGAAGCTTCTACACCATCCCCGACACCGGCTCCTACTACCACCTGAGATCCCTAGTCCGAGAATTGCTCTTCGACACCACAACCGCATCCAGCCCAGCCCATACGTGCACGAACTGATCGCTATAAGAACAGCCCAGTCCCAACCATTGTAAAAATTATCGATAACTTGTAATAAATCAGTGTACTCACTCCCAGTAAACACTACTCCTTGCACTGTCACTATGTTGAAATGAACTGTAGTTTGAGCTTTTCCCCAGCTAGTTATTATATGTCTTATTTGTGTCACTCATGTTACTTGTATATTATTTGTAATTCGTAACCCATTCCCCAAATATGTAACTGTATATTTTCAGTCTTCTGGCTGCCAAGCTCTTTCAATAAACCGTTAATTATTATTATTATTATTATTATTTATATGTTGGCCCATACCAACTCACTCCCCTGAACCCTCCTCCCCAGCGGACTATCAACAAGTTCTTGCCATAAGGTACTATCTCATTTGGCCAAGGAATGGAACCAGTGATGAATAGTGGTGAACAGTGCTTAACTCAGTGAAAAACAACTCGGCAGTTGAGTCTTACCCAAGCTAGCTAACCACCTTCACACAGTGAGGTCCCAGGTACCCAGTTATACTTCCCCTGAGACTCCACGATAGAGAGGCCTGGGACCACACCTCACCCACTTGAATGAGTGAGTCATGTCGACCACGTGGTGTCCCCAAGATGCTACGACAACACGTAGTGAATGTTTTGCTACAGCATCATCATGTGAATTTCCTCATAACACCATCTGTGAGGTAACTGCTACATCATCAGGCCCCTCATAACGCCATCTGTGAGGGAGTTACTACACTACGTGTCTGGTGTTCAACATCTCACCTTACATGATCTACGCGTGCAAACATTAATCTGTATGTTCACTGTGTGCTCCTTCACCTTTCTCTAATGAGGGCTTTTGTTAAACCACCAATTTATGATGTACTAAGTCATTTGTGTCCAATGTATACTTTCGAAAAGCCCTTGTTTGGGGAAGGTAGGAGAGAGTAGTCGTCATTATTGTCCAAGCCACATTATTTATTTCTATATATAAGTAATGCAGGCTGGTTTTTAAATACCTCAATCCACTAACGGTGCTGTTTGTATATTAAGAAATACCGAAGCCATACAGTACAACACCAGCGAATATGAAGTATCACTGTAACCGGCAACTGTTACTCACTCATACCTACATACATATAGATAGTCTTTACAGAATGATAGCAGACACGAGGAAGACGAACAACAAGAGGAGAAGAGTTAGAAGAAAATCAACTTCAAGCTAAGAAGAAGAATACCAAGACATTTCCTCCAAACAAGAAAACAACACACACAATCAAGCCGACCAAACACTGAGAAACCATGGCGGAACCCAACATGCACCGGACGCTTGACCTGACTCTATCCTGCCGCATCCAGGCGAGTTGCTGCTTAAAGTCCCTCACGCAAGCGCTGTTTAGCCACTGCACCTATTCTATCCTCCTAAAATTCACTTCAATCCCCCCCTGCCACTAGCATGTTATGTATGTATGTATGTATGTATGTATGTATGTATGTATGTATGTATGTATGTATGAATGATGATAACTGCAACTTTGTGTATTAAAACTCATTACTCTTACCGAAGTAATATAGTGCGTGGTTATGTTATGTCATGTTAGGATAGATTATAAACTACATTGGGTTACATTTCGTGAGGTTCGGTGACGCTACAGGAAGTTAGGTGAGGTACCTGGAGGTTAGGTGAATGTTGACTGACTGACTGACTGACTGACAATTATTAGGAAGTGGTTCCAACACGTTCACACACAACCTATACTCATACCACAAGTCCAGAATTAGAGAGGATCATGTTATTGGATATATTTTCAACGATTTACTCAGTGTCTAACCAACTCTTTAGCGATTTAAATGTGGACCTAAAATTAGGTCCGTATATTTGTTTGTCGTGGTGGTGGTGGTGGTGTGCGCCCGTCCATCAGGTTGATTAACCACCAAAACCATAAAGGGTGCGGCCCTGCCGTTTCAGGGCATACACCACATCCATGGCGGTGACGGTCTTCCTTTTTGCGTGCTCGGTGTAGGTGACGGCGTCACGGATGACGTTCTCCAGAAACACCTTGAGGACGCCGCGGGTCTCCTCGTAGATGAGGCCGGATATACGTTTAACACCTCCACGCCGAGCTAGACGACGAATGGCGGGCTTGGTGATACCCTGGATGTTGTCACGAAGCACCTTACGATGACGCTTGGCGCCACCCTTTCCAAGTCCCTTGCCTCCTTTGCCTCGTCCAGTCATGTTGTTGTGGTTGCTACTACAGGTGGTCCTGGTGTGGCTTCGCCCACGGTTTGGTGGGAGTAGGTGGCGTGCTGTGGACGCAGCGGTAGTATCGTTCATCCAAGGCCGTCCCTCCCTCTTGGAGGTGGGGCGTAGCTTGCGGATGACGCATGCGGCACTCGTGGCCAATGGGGTGGCCACTGAGGTGGAGAATGTCTGTATATAAGCCCGCCCGCCTGCCGGGCCGCCCGTATTGACTATTTCGTCGTCGAGATGGCCCGTACTAAACAGACTGCCCGCAAGTCCACTGGAGGCAAGGCTCCACGGAAGCAGCTTGCCACCAAGGCAGCTCGCAAGTCCGCCCCAGCCACCGGTGGTGTCAAGAAGCCCCATCGTTACAGGCCCGGAACCGTCGCCCTTCGTGAGATCCGTCGTTACCAGAAGAGCACAGAGCTACTCATCAGGAAGCTGCCCTTCCAGCGCCTGGTGCGTGAGATCGCCAGGATTTCAAGACTGACCTGCGCTTCCAGTCGTCTGCCGTCATGGCTCTGCAGGAAGCCTCTGAGGCTTACCTGGTGGGTCTTTTCGAGGACACCAACCTGTGTGCCATTCACGCCAAGCGCGTTACCATCATGCCCAAGGACATCCAGCTGGCCCGGCGCATCCGCGGAGAGCGTGCTTAAGTCCTCTTCCTTGGGGAAAAACAAAAAGCACAACAAAGCCTACCAGACATCTATAACTCGGCCCTTCTCAGGGCCAAAGAACTGTTCTGAAGATAATTTTCATGACAATCGAAATGGTTGGTGGTCGGAGAGCGTTAATTTCGGTTACCCAAATCGCCTAACGGTAAGTTGGTAACATTCGTGGAGGTACGATTGTATAGTAGGTCATCAATTCGGGAGGTGGGTGGGTGCAACAAACAAGAGCTAGTAACAAATAAATATATAAAGAATAAGTAAGTAAAGAAATAAATAAAATAAAAGAACATACAATAAAATAAAATAAAAATTTTTTTACATGAAATAGGCATGCTGCAAACAAGAAATGAAGCCCAAACACACTCCATGTATGTCACTTTGCAGTGGGTGTAAAAGTACTCCACGCAGAATTTATTTATTTATTTATTATGTTTCGATTTAGTCCTGTTTCTACGCCAATAGAGAATGCAGATTATTATAATTTTATTTTTTTATTTCCCTCTCAATATATCACTGTCGGTAACTGTCTCTTTAACATGTAACTGTGGCTCCGATGGAGCCGATTAAGTTGTAGTAGTGGGATGGCGTGTTTGTTGTGCACAAGTAACCTCTTACTTGGAAGAGGTGTACTTGGTGACAGCCTTGGTGCCCTCAGACACGGCATGCTTGGCCAGTTCACCGGGCAGCAAGAGTCGGACAGCTGTCTGGATTTCCCGACTTGTAATGGTGGAGCGTTTGTTGTAGTGCGCCAGGCGGGAAGCCTCGGCAGCAATGCGCTCGAAGATGTCGTTCACGAAAGAGTTCATGATGGACATAGCTTTGGAGGAGACTCCTGTGTCGGGGTGCACTTGCTTCAGTACCTTGTAGATGTAGATGCTGTAGCTTTCCTTCCTCCTGCGCTTCTTCTTCTTGTCACCCTTGGCAATGGCCTTCTGGGCCTTTCCAGCCTTCTTGGCAGCCTTTCCGGAAGTTTTGGGAGGCATGGCGGCACAGTTACTCGTGGC